>NW_022162276.1:0-6763 GCF_008728515.1 Papio anubis | reverse complement strand
CACCTCCCTAGTCTAAAGCCAGTATCTTTATTAACATAGCTTCAGGCCAAATGCTGTTTTGTGGTGGCCACAGCACAAGGTCCCCTCACACTGACACCAAGGCCTCCTGTGCTTTTCTCAGCAGTGCTGCTTGTGGTCCTCCCTCCCCCATCCTTCCTCCCACACCAACCCCCCACACACACACCGCAGCACACAATCAGGTTTCTCTCTTCAAAATCCAAGAACAGTCCTTGATGATGCGTCCAATTTCACAAACAAGTATAAACCTAAATTTCACTCTGCTTTAGATTTGAGTTGGGATTTGAGCCAGCACCAAGATCACTAGAACCAGGGCAGGGAGAGAGGGCAGGAGAGCAGAGCAGAAGAGGAGCCCTAGAAGGAGGGCAGGATTGAATGGATCTGAAAATTTGTCTTAGAAAGCAAAGGGACTCCCGTGTGCAGGGGCCACCCTGGGCGATGTGTGAGCCTCTGCAGTCACAGCTCCGGCTGGACAAGTTTCCACTAAAGGGACAAGGACAATGGAGCAGTGAAGGTGACCCAGCTGAGGACTGACCACATAAAGCCCATGAGGGACTGAACAGCAACTGGGCACAGGCCCCGTCCACATTCGGCTCCTCACAGCCTTCTCCAGTCCCCACCTGCAACAGACTCAGCACCGGGAACATGTGGATTCTGGAAGGTTCTCAGGTCTCTATTTCCTCTCTCAAATTTTAGGAATTGACTTATTTAATTAACCCATCAACTTCTCATGGCAAATACTGAGAAAACAAATTTCTATTGAGATTCTTATTTTCAGTAGGGAAGTAAGAGGTTGCAGCTCAATGCAGCATGAAGTTGAGACTGAGATGGAGACATCCAGCCCCACCTCTCTGGAACAGGAAAGATGACTGGGGAGGAAACACAGGTCAGCGTGGGAACAGGGGTCACGGTGGACACGGGGGTGGGCTGTCCCTCCACCTCCTCACATTATGCTAACAGGGACGCAGACACATTCAGATGCCTTTGCAGAAAGAGATGCCAGAAGCTCTTGAAGTCACAAAGGGGAGGCGTGGAGAAATCCTGCATCTCAGTCCCACACAAGGCAGCTGTCTCAGGCTACAGAAAACAGTAGTCATGAACAAATTCAAGTCAGTCATGGTAAGTGATGACACTCTGAACAGCCCACCACACACTCGAAACGTTACAATGAAAGAATCTCCATTACCCAGGCCTTTCCCCTCTGCCCTCCCCCGCCCCCCTACTTCTAGATCCCCAAGAATCTCACCTTTTCAAGCCGTGAGAGACTCATCAGAGGCCTGATCAGAGCCCTGGGCACTGCTCGCTGGCTGGGGTAGAACAAAAACAGGACCTGGTCAGAGCCCGCAGGAGACGTGGGACAGGAGGAATTACGGGATGGGTGATCTCCTCCACACTCCCACCCCCACCACCTACACGCAGCCTGAGAGTAGCTCCCTCCTTTTCCACCTGTGGGAAGAAAATGTCCTGTGAGGAGGCTGGGAGGAAGCAGGGCCATAAGATCTTAGAGGAACGTCCTAGTCTGGAACCCAAGAGAAATTTCCAGAATGATGACTACAGACCCAGGGCAGGATCAGGAAACAGGAGGAAAGCAGGTGTGTGTCCTGGACCAATTCCCCTCCTAAGGTCTGTCCTTAGCAGGGACCTTCCCCTGACTCATGAATGCTGGAATCAGGACCCCAATACCATAATCATCAAGGTGATACATCTGTCCTTCATTGTCACATGTGCTGCACAAAAGAGTAAGTGCTGGCACACAGGGTCCCAGGTTGAGTTAGCCCTTGTGTGGATGCTGCTTCCCAGGAATGAGGCAGGGAACACTTCTACCTGGGGTTTGAAACCCCCAGTGGGATAAGAAAACCCAGACCCCACCCTTCACCCCTTCACGTACCTGAGCTCTTCCTCCTCCACATCACAGCAGTGACCACAGCTCCAGTGACCACAACTGCTAGGACAGCCAGGCCAACAACAATGCCCACGATGGGGATGGTGTGACTGGGAAGATGGCTCTGGGGAAGGAAGAGAAGGTGAAGAGCCCTGAGCCCAAGGCCTAAGCCCTGACCCTGCTGAAGGGCTCCAGAAGGGCTCCTGCTTTCCCTGAGAAGAGACATGACCCCTCATCCCCCTTCTTACCCCATCTCAGGGTGAGGGGCTCCGGCAGCCCCTCGTGCTGCACATGGCACGTGTATCTCTGCTCTTCTCCAGAAGGCACCACCACAGCTCCCCACTTCTGGAAGGTTCCATCTCCTGCTGGCCTGGTCTCCACGAGCTCGGTGTCCTGAGTTTGGTCCTCCCCATCCCACTGCCAGGTCAGTGAGATCTCCGCAGGGTAGAAGCCCAGGGCCCAGCACCTGCAACAGATGGCAGCACAGTCAAACATGCGGATTCTGGAAGGTTCTCAGCTCTGTATTTGCGGGATCTCATCGGAAGATTCTAGGAAATTCAGGCACTTTTTAAATCTAATGCGATCAACCTCTCATCAGCAAATATTTGAGAAAACTGAGAATTTATATTCAGGATTCTTATTTTCTGTAGGGAAGTAAGAAGTTGCAGCTCAGTGCACATAAAGTTGAGACTGAGCATCTGGGAGACATCCAGCCCCACTCTCTCTGGAACAGGAATAGACTGACTGAGGGAGGAAACACAGGTCAGCGTGGGAACAGGGGTCAGTGGTGGACACGGGGGACTGAGTTAAGTCTCGAATCCGACCTCCTCACATGTATGCTAACAGGGATGCAGACACATTCAGATATCTTTGACAGAAAGAGGTGCACAGAGGCTCTTGAAGTCAGCAAAAGGGAGGTGTGAAAGAAGATCCCTGCATCTCAGTCCCACACAAGGACAGTCTATCTCAGGCTACACAAAACAACAGAGACATGAACAAATTCAAGTCAGTCATGGTAGAGTAGATGAGGCACTGAACAGCCCACCACGACAACTCATGAAATGTCTCCAATCAAAGAATCTCGACATTACCCATTTCTTATCCCATTCTGCCTCCACTCCCTCACGGGACGCTCTAAACCCCAGGAGATCTCACCTTTTCAAGCCGTGAGAGACACATCAGAGCCCCTGGGACACTGTCGCTGGCTGGGGTAGAACAAAAACAGGAGCTGGTCAGAGCCTCTGTAGGAGACATGGGACAGGCAGTCGAATCTATGGGGTGGGCTGTCAGCTCCTCCACCACTCCCACCGCCTCACCACTTACACGCAGCCTGAGATGTAGCTCAGCCTCCTTTTCCACAGCTGTGCAGGAAGAAAATGTCCTCGTGCAGGGCGACTGGGAGGATGCAGGGCCATAAGATCTTAGATGAACCCCTAGTCTATGGACCCAAAGAGTAATTTCCAGAATTATGACTACAGACCCAGGACAGGATCAGGCAAACAGGCACTGGAAAGCAGGTGTGTGTCCCTGAACCAATTGCCCTCCTAAGGTCTGTCCTTAGTAGGGACCTTACCCTGACTCATGAATGCTGGAATCAGGACCCCAGTACCATAATCATCAACTTGATACATCCGTCCTTGTCAAATGTGGTACACAAAAGAGTAAGGGCAGCACACAGGGTCCCAGGCTGGGTTAGCCCCTGTGTGGATGCTGCTTCCCAGGAATGAGGCAGGGAACACTTCTACCTGGGGCTTGAAACCCCCAGTGGGACAAGAAAACCCAGACCCCACCCCTCACCCCTTCCCTACCTGAGCTCTTCCTCCTCCACATCACAGCAGCGACCACAGCTCCGGTGACCACAACTGCTAGGACAGCCAGGCCAGCAACAATGCCCACGATGGGGATGGTGGACTGGGAAGATGGCTCTGGGAAAGGAGGGGAAGATGAGGGGCCCTGACCCTGCTGAAGGGCTCCAGAAGGGCTCCTGTTTCCCCTGAGAAGAGACATGACCCCTCATCCCCCTCCTTACCCCATCTCAGGGTGAGGGGCTCCGGCAGCCCCTCATGCTGCACATGGCACGTGTATCTCTGCTCTTCTCCAGAAGGCACCACCACAGCTCCTCACTTCTGGAAGATTCCATCTCCTCCTGGCCTGGTCTCCACAAGCTCGGTGTCCTGAGTTTGGTCTTCCCCATCCCGCTGCCAGGTCAGTGTGATCTCCGCAGGGTAGAAGCCTAGGGCCCAGCACCTCAGGGTGGCCTCATGGTCAGAGACGGGGTGGTGGGTCACGTGTGTCTTTGGGGGGTCTGATGGGAAGAGTCAGAAAATTCAGGCGCTTTGTATCTCTCATGGGACACCCCAGCAGCACTCAAGTGACCATCCTGAGAATGAACAGGACACCTGGGGTGGGGGAGGGAGCACAGACACCAGACACCAGCCTGGACACAGGCATCTGGGATAATCTCCTATTCCTTGGAGAGTTCTACTATCTGAGGGAGGAACAGGGACTTCTGGTCCTGACCTTAGTGGAGGCCAAGGGACTCAGAAAAGCTGGAATTAGACCTTCAAAACATTGAGTGTGAGGCAGAGAACAAGGCCTGAGAGAAAAATACACGGTGCCCAAGGGTGCTGCAGGGGTCAAAGGGGACCCCTGATCTGTATTCTAGGGACTGTCTTCCCCTCCATGTCCTCAGAGAGGTCATCCCTTAATTGTCCTAGAGAGCAGAGGGGGCCTTCAGAGGAAATGAGGGAAACTCATACCATTCTCCATTCAAGGGAGGCCGACATTCTAGCTCTGATCCCATTTTCCTCCCCTACTCATGGGAGGCCATCCCGGGAGATCTAGAGGTGATGGGGAAGGCTCCCCACTGCCCCTGGTACCCGCGCGCTGCAGTGTCTCCTTCCCGTTCTCCAGGTATCTGCGGAGCCACTCCACGCACTCGCCCTCCAGGTAGGCTCTCTTCTGCTCCGCCACACGGGCCGCCTCCCACTTGCGCTGGGTGTTCTGAGCCGCCACGTCCGCGGCGGTCCAGGAGCGCAGGTCCTCGTTCAGGGAGATGTAATCCTTGCCGTCGTAGGCGTGCTGGTGATACCCGCGGAGGAGGCGCCCGTCGGGTCCCAGGTCGCAGCCATACATCCTCTGGAAGGTGTGAGACCCTGGCCCCGCCCCCGCGGTCAGCCCCGCCCACCGAGCCCCGCCCCGCCCCGACCAACCCGCGGGGATTTTGGCCTCAACTGAAAATGAAACCCGGTAAAGGCGCCTGGGGCTCTCCCCGGTCGAGGGTCTGGGCGGGTCCCGCGGCCTCGGGGCGGATCTCGGACCCGGAGACTCGGGGAGACCCGGGCCGTTCGTCGGGGGTGGGGAGGGGTCGTGACCTGCGCCCCGGGCCGGGGCCACTCACCCGCCTCGCTCTGGTTGTAGTAGCGGAGCAGGGTCCGCAGGTCCACTCGGTCAGTCTGTGCGTGGGCCTTGGCGTTCCGTGTGTTCCGGTCCCAATACTCCGGCCCCTCCTGCTCCATCCACGGCGCCCGCGGCTCCATCCTCGGACTCGCGGCGTCGCTGTCGAACCGCACGAACTGCGTGTCGTCCACGTAGCCCACGGCGATGAAGCGGGGCTCCCCGCGGCCGGGCCGGGACACGGCGGTGCTGAAATACCTCAAGGAGTGCGAGCCTGGGGGCGAGGAGAGGCTGAGACCCGCCCGACCCTCCTCCCCGCGCGGCTCCCCGGGTCCTGCGCCCCCGCCTGCGGTCCCCTCGCTCCTCCCCGCAGAGGCCATTTCCCTCCCGACCCCGCACTCACCGGCCCAGGTCTCGGTCAGGGCCAGGGCCCCCGAGAGCAGCAGGAGGAGGGTTCGGGGCGCCATGACCGCATCTCGGCGTCTGAGGAGACTCTGAGTCCGGGTGGGCGCGTGGGGTCTTTAGAACTGGGACCGCGGCGACGCTGCTTGGCTTCTCTAGACATCCGACACCCAATGAGAGTGGGAACTGGGGACGCGTCACGAGTATCCTGGAAGAAGGACCCGACACAGGTTGGGAGAAGAAGTGAAACTAGGGGAGTGGGGAATCCCCAACTCTGCGCCTCCCCAATGCAGACAAGGCTCTCGGAGCCTGAGACCCTAAGAGCCACGCCCGGGACCTGGGACTTCGTCCTGATCCCTCTTCTCCTACACCAAGCCTCTTTGTCACACTGTCTGCCTGAGTCCTGGACAAGGATCTGTCTGTGGAAACCAGGGAGAGACCCCCAGGCTGCGCCCAGATCCTTCCCCTTCACTGCTCGTCCTGGAATCCCCGACCCTGAACTGGACTCCCTGCCTCCCACTCCTTACCTCTCCCCTTGGACCTTTGTACAGGGGAACTCACCACGGGGAACTTGATGCCGGAGTGAGCTCGCCCTGGGAATGGAGGTGTAGAGACAGGGGTTTTCTCTCTAAACCTGCTGAAGTTTTGTCTGAAGCCACCACGTAGAGATTCTAATACAGAGGAAGTTTCCTTTTTGTTTATTAATACAGTAGGTAGCACAATACTGGTAATCCCTGAATGATTAGAATTCCAATTTGTAAAAGACCTGTGTCAAAACAGCTTTACAAAGCTCCTAAGTTTTACTTTCCCAGACTATGGATCTGTGACTCTGGGTTGTTGCATTTAAAATTATCTTCATTCTGGGAGGCCGAGGCGGGCGGATCACGAGGTCAGGAGATCGAGACCATCCTGGCTAACACGGTGAAACCCCGCCTCTACTAAAAATACAAAAAATTAGCCGGGCGCGGTGGCGGGTGCCTGTAGTCCCAGTTACTCGAGAGGCTGAGGCAGGAGAATAGCGTGAACCCGGGAGGCGGAGCTTGCAGTGAACCGAGATTGCGCCAC
>NW_022162275.1:0-6775 GCF_008728515.1 Papio anubis | reverse complement strand
GCCTTTGTCTCCCTGTTGTTTTTGCCTCCTGCTGGTCATGTGCTTTCACACTTGGAGAGAGGACATTTAACCTTTGAGCCAGGGCATCATTTGCTGTTGTCTGGTGGGTGAGCTTTTTGCTGGCATACTCCATATTGTTATATGTTCTTGGGACCCACAGGATTAGTCTTGGTCATCTAAGATGTTACATCTTATCATGTTAAGATATTACTGACTTTATCACCTTCAACCGACTCCTATTTATTCTTTGAAATAACCAGGCCCACACGTTGTTTCAGTAATTCTTTCAGTTGGTGATTTGCCTGGTGCAGCACACCTCCTCTCAAATGACCCACAAGTGATAAGAGGCTGTGAACAAACAGTTCACAGGAGGGACCAACCACGTGCAGACATGGAGTAGGTCATTTCAAGGTGAGATGGTCAACCTGTACCCTAAACTGGCACAGGCCAGAGAAGCCACAATCCTTTAGGGAGAAAAATTGCAAAGTATAAATATCCTTTGTTAAGAGAAATAGAGACCATCTTCAGAGGTTGTAATAGTATTAAAATGTGTTCTCCTTGTTCAGCTCCCACTTATGAGTGAGAACATGCAGTGTTTGGTTTTCTGTTTCTGTATTAGTTTGCTGAGAATGATGGCTTCCAGCTTCATCCATGTCCCTGCAGAGGACTTGATCTTATACATTGTTACAGCTGCATAGTATTCCATAGTAGGATATCTAGCACATTTTCTTTTTCCACTCTATCATTGATGCGTATATGGGTTGGTTTCATGTCTTTCCTATTGTGAATAGTGCTGCAGTAAACATCTGTGGAGCAGATAGTGCTCAAAGCAAGAGGAACCTCTGAGCATGATGAGCCTCAAAACATGATGGGGTTCAGGCAGGGTGGAGCTCTGAGCACTATGAAGCTCAGAGCAGATGTTGCTCAGAGTAAGATGGAGCTCCAAGCGTATGGTCTTAGAGCAAGATGGAGCTCAAAGCAAAATGGAGCTCCGAGCAGATGGTGCTCAGGGCCAGATGGAGCTTGGGGTAATTGGAGCTCTGAGCAAGAAGGATCTTAGAGCAAATGGAACTCCGAGCACATGGGGCTTAGAGCAGATGGTGCTCAGAGCAAGATGGAGTTCATAGTGATTAGAACTTTGAGCAAGATGAAGCTCAGAGCACATGGAACTCTGAGCAGATTGTGCCATAGCAAGATGGAACTCAGAGTAGATGGAGCGCTGAGCAAGCTGGAGCTCAGAGTAGATGGTGCTCAGAGTAAAATGGAGCTCCAAGCATTTGGTGCTCAGAGCAAGATGGATCTCAGAGTGATAAGAGGTCCAAGCAAGAAGGAACTTAGAGAACATTGAGCTTGGAGCGGATACAGCTCTGAGTAAAAAGGAACTCCAAGCAAGATGGAACTTGGAGCAGATGTTGCTCGGTGTAAGGTGGAGCTCAGAGCAGACGGTGCTCGGTGCTCAGAGCAACATGGAGCTCAGAGTGATTGTAAGTTAAAAACATTGCTCTGTAGGATTAGAGCTCTGAGCAGATGGTGCTCAGAAGCAAGATGGACCTCGGAATAAATGGAGCTTTGATCACAATGGGGCTTTGAGCAGATGCAGCTCCGAGCGAGATGTAGCTCAGAAGACATGTTCCTCACAGTAAGATGGAGCTTGAGCAGATGGTGCTTAGAGCAAAATGAAGTTGAAAGCAATTGGAGTACTCAGCAAGATGGAGCTCAGAGCAGATGGCTCTCTGAGCAAGATGGTGCTTGGAGCAGATGAAGTTCTGAGCAAGAAGGAGCTCTAAGCGAGATGGAACTTGGAGCAAATGTTGCTTGGTTTCAGATGGACTCAGAGCAGATGGTGCTCAGAACCAGATGGAGCTGAGAGAACATGCTGTTCACAGTACGATGGAGCTTCGAGCAGATGGGGCTCAGAGCACAATGGAGCTGGAAGTGACTGGAGATCTCAGCAAGATGGAGCTAGAAGATGGAGCTCTGAGCAAATGGAGCTCTGCACAGAGGATGCTCAGAGCAACGAGTTTGGAGATTGAGCTCTGAGAAAGATGGAGCCTACAGATGGTGCCCAGAGTTAAATGGAACCTGTGAGGATAAATTTGAGTTAGTGTAGTAAGAATTAGGAAGTGTATATGTAAAGCAATGAGCTTTACAGTCAGTGTGCTTTCTATTATCTTTATCACCATTAGAAACAAGTAAGTTTCTCTTAAGTGCTATTCCTATATTTAATGTAGTTACCAGTACCTGAACTATGGAAGTTTTTGATTCATTTTCCTCTTCATCTTTATAAGAAGTGTGATAATGGCAAAGGTTTTTTTTTTCTTTTGAAAACACAATTCTGAAATCAATACAGTTGACAACTTTGAAACTTAAAGGAAACCACTAGAGTGTAACATATATAATCTTCCTCCTGCTTCTCACCACATTATGTTCAAGGAAGATGATTCCAATCACAGGAATAATTCCTCTTGTTAAATGTATTTCCTGGGATCTTTTCCTGTACCCTACATCTCTATTTCATAACAAATCGTCAAAACCTGATTGCTTTCTTATTTCTCCTATTTTATAGTTAGTCAATGCTAGCCATTTTATCTTCTTTTTTAAACTCTTTAATCTTCCTGTAATTTACTTTGGCTCTGTATCAGCATGAGTTGTAAATTGCAGTCACCCTAGTGAGTTTCCCAAATGCCATTTATTGTTTATGCATTCATTTTACAGCCAGTGATTAACAGTTGAATTAATACTGTTCCAACAGATCGTACCTCTTATCTTGTTTACCTCTTGTCAAAGCTCCAGCCAATAGAAGGTAGCCAATATTTATTGAAAGTACATGAGAATGGTTTTAAATATCTTTGCTTTGTTTTTGAATCTCCCCCAGCACCTAGAAGTGTAGCACACAGTGGGGTCTTTAATCTTCTGATGAATTAATGAGCTGGAAAGATCTGACACTAGGGGACTGCAGTTTTGCTTTTTCTCTGCAAACCAGAACGACCTTTTTAAAAAAATTATTATCATGTCACTTTCTAGCTTACCATCCTTTAATGGCCTCCCATTTTGTTGAGACTGAACCCAAATTCCTCACTAGACTCTTTGACCTCGTCTTTGACAGTCTCTAATCTCAGAACCCTGGTCGCTTCCTCCCCTCGTGGTGTGCTGGCTGTTATTGGAGGTGTCCTGGTCCAGACCCCAAGAGAGGGTTCTTATCTCACAGGAAAGAATTCAGGCAAGTCCATAGACTAAAGTGAAAGCAAGTTCATTAGGAAAAAAAGTAAAGAATGAAGAATGGGTACTCCATAGAGCAGCCCCGATGGGTGCTGGTTGCCCTATTTTATGGTTATTTCTTTATCATATATGGTTACATCTAGGGTTGACAGTTGTAAACTGTCATGGCACTGGTGGGAGTGTGGTAGGAGGGACAACCAGAGGTCACTGTCAGTCAGCCGCCTTGGTTTCAGTGGGTTTGCAGGTTCTTTACTCAACATATTTTATTAGTAAGGTCTTTATAACCTGTATCATGTACTGACCTCCTGTCTCATCCTGTGACTAAGAATACCTAAACCATCTGGGAAATGCAGCCCAGGAGGTTCCCAGCCCCATTTACCCAGTACCCATTCAAGATGGAGTTGTTCTGGTGCAAAATGACTGGACAATGCCATTACTGACTCTTTTTTTTTTTTTTTCCTGTTCCCAGAACATTCTAAGCTCTTTTGCTTGTTCTTTGGCCCTCTGGTTTTGACTGGCAGTTTCACCGCCAGGAATACTGTCCTGTGACTTGTTACTATCACCTATGTCCAAGCTGAAAACATGACCTCCTTTGGATTCTCTTCCTGACCACCTTGTCTAATCCTGACCCCTATCTTACCCCATCTGGCTGGTTACTTCCTCTGTCACATTTCCTGTTTTATTGTCTAATCGGCACTCATTGGTACATTCTTGACTTTATAAGTCCATTTACACATTTGTTGTGTGTCTTCTCCACTAGAACATAAGCTCCCTGAGGGCAGGGATTTTTTCTGCTCTGGAGTAGATGTCTGTCTTCCTCTCAAAGGCCAAACAGCATCTTCTGTGCTGTTAGAGGTAGGACAGCCTTTACAAGATCTATGAGATCCACCTGATCTGGACTCCAGTACCTCACCCCACAATGTATCCATTTTTATCTCTGTATGCCCTATACTCTCCGCTGCATTTGTGCTCCCACTGAAAGAATATTTAAGTGCTTTCCAGGAAGCTGAGGGTGGGGTGAGGGAGGATGCTGTGGGAGAAGACACTGTGAACCAGACCAAGGCTACATAGCAAGGGCCTCTATATGCATATTAAGAATTTTGCCTAAGAGCAATGAGAAGCATGGTGATTTGCATGGTGAAAAATAGAGTCCTGCTTGTAGAGAATAAAGGTGTGGGAGGATTGGGAGGAGACACAGGAGAAAATCTGGAGGCTCTTCTGAAAATGGAGATGAGAGATGCAGGATACCTGGTCTTGGTCAGTGTACTGCGCAGATGGGAGGAAAGTATGTGATTCCGCGAGAGACATTCAGGAAGGCAACAGTTGTATGTCGGGCTTTGTTTTGAGACAGTCTCTCACTCTGTTGCCCAGGCTGGGGTGCAGTGGTGCGATCTCGACTCACTGCAACCTCCATCTCTTGGGTTCAAGTGATTCTCAGACCTCAACCTTTGGAGTAATTGGGACTACAGGCATCTGCCACCACACCGGGCTAATTTTTTGTATTTTAGTGGAGACAGGGTTTCACCATGTTGCTCAGGGTTGTCTTGAACTCGAGCTCAGACAGCCCACCCAACTCCGCTTTCCAAAGTGCTAGGATTACAGGCATGAGCCACCATATCTGGACAAGAAAAATATTTTTTGATATTTTGATATCTCCAACAGTTCCTTCAAAGAGAAACAAGAACAGAGTTCACTCTTTTTTTTTTTTTTTTTTTTTTTTTTGAGACAGAGTCTTGCTCTGTCACCCAGGCTGGAGTGCAGTGGCCGGATGAGCTGAGTTCACTCTTATTTTTCATTTGCAAAATATTTATTGAGGATTGACTATGCACCAGGCAGTGGATTATCAATGGTGAGGAAAGAAAAGTCTCTTAGGACATTCTATCTAGTGTAGTAGAGACACATTAATGAAACAACCAGAAAGATCAATATAAATGGAAAATCTGAATAAGTTACAAGGAAAAATGCTAAGTGTTATGAGAATTTATGACAGCGAGTCCTCATCTAGCCTGGGGGAGAGTCAAGGAAGTCCTTCCTTGGGTCATTCTGAAGGATGCATTTGAATTAGCCAGGTGAAGAAGAGAGGGTAGGAATCGGAGTGAGGGAGGCCTGCCGGAAAGAGGGAACAGCATAAACAAAGGCCTGAGCTGGAGGAATATTGGCCATTTGGATAAACTGAAGACCAGCATGGCTAAGGAAAGAAAAGAGAAAATTGGCAATGAGCTTAGAGAGGTTGCAGGAAACAATCAGCATGATCAAAGTTTTATAGGTCATGTAAATGATCTTGGTCTTTTTTTTTATTATTATTATTATTATACTTTATGTTCTAGGGTACGTGTGCATAACATACAGGTTTGTTACATATCTATACATGTGCCATGTTGGTGTGCTGCACCCATTAACTTGTCATTACATTAGGTATAACTCCTAATGCTATCCCTCCCCTCTTCCCCCTCCCCACAAAAGGCCCTGGTGTGTGATGTTCCCCTTCCTGTGTCCAAGTGTTCTCATTGTTCAATTCCCACCTATGAGTGAGAACATGCGGTGTTTGGTTTTCTGTTCTTGTGATATTTTGCTGAGAATGATGGTTTCCAGTTGCATCCATGTCCCTACAAAGAACATGAGCTCATCCTTTTTTATGGTTGCATAGTATTCCATGGTGTATATGTGCCTCATTTTCTTAATCCAGTCTGTCCTTGATGGATATTTGGGTTGGTTCCAAGTCTTTGCTATTGTGAATCGTGCTGCAATAAACATATGTGTGCATGTGTCTTTACAGCAGCATGATTTATAATCCTTTGAGTATGTACACAGTAATGGGATTGCTGGGTCAAATGGTATTTCTACTTCTTCATCCTTGAGGAATCGCCACACTGTCTTCCACAATGGTTGAACTTGTTTACAGTCCCACCAACAGTGTAAAAGTGTTCCTATTTCTCCACATCCTCTCCAGCACCTGTCGTTTCCTGACTTTTTAATGACCGCCATTCTAACTGGTGTGAGATGGTATCTCATTGTGGTTTTGATTTGCATTTCTCTGATGGATAGTGATGATGAGCATTTTTTCATGTGTCTGTTGGCTGTATAAATGTCTTCTTTTGAGAAATGTCTGTTCATATCCTTTGCCCACTTTTTGATGGGGTTGTTTGTTTTTTTTCTTGTAAATTTGTTTAAGTTCTTTGTAGGTTCTCGGTAGTAGCCCTTCGTCAGATGAGTAGATTGCAGAAAATTTCTCCCATTCTGTAGGTTGCCTGTTCACTCTGATGGTAGTTTCTTCTGCTGTACAGAAGCTCTTTAGTTTAATTAGATCCCATTTGTCAATTTTGGCTTTTGTTTCCATTGCTTTTGGTGTTTTAGACATGAAGTCCTTGCCCATGCCTGTGTCCTGAATGGTATTACCTAGGTTTTCTCCTAGGGTTTTTATGGTTTTCGGTCTAACATTTAAGTCTCTAATCCATCTTGAATTAATTTTTGTACAAGGTGTAAGGAAGGGATCCAGTTTCAGCTTTCTACTTATGGCTAGCCACTTTTCCCAGCACCATTTATTTAATTGGGAATC
>NW_022162274.1:0-6780 GCF_008728515.1 Papio anubis | reverse complement strand
TCTATGAGATGATTTCACAGAACATAAAGAAGTTTCTCAGAAAACTTTTTCCTCTTTGTTATCGGAGGATATTTCCTTTGGCCCGATAGTCTTCAAAGGGATCCGAAATATCTGTTCTCAGATTCCACAGAAATAAGGCTAGCAAAGAGATCCACGAAATACAGATGTAACTCTGTGAGTGGAAGTCGCACATCAGAAAGCAGTGTATTAGAAAGATTCTTTAAAGTTTTTCTCTGAGGATATTTTCTTTTTCACCATAGCCCTCTATGGGCTTCCAAATATCACTTAGCGAATTCCACAAGAACAGGCAAAGCGAGCGGCTTCTTGAGGGGAAAGCTGTAAATCTGTGAGATGAATTAACAGAACACTAAGCAGTTTCTCAGAAAGCTTCTTTCCAGAGTTCATCGGAGGATATTTCCTTTTTCACCAGCGCCCTCTATGGGCTTCGGAATATCACTTTGCAAATTCCACAAGAACTGTCTTAGCGAAAGGCTTCTTGAGGGGAAAGATGTAACCCTGTGTGATGTTTTCACAGAATACAAAGAAGTTTCTCAGAAAGCTTCTTTCACCTTGTTATCAAAGGATATTTCTTTTGGCACAATACATTTCCAAGGGATCCGAAATATCTGTTCTCAGATTCCACAGAAATAAAGCTCGCAAAGAGATCCACGAAATACAGATGTAACTCTGTGAGTGGAGGACACATATCACAAAGCAGTTTCTCAGAAAGATTCTTTCCAGTTTTTCTCTGAGGATATTTACTTTTTCACCATAGCCCTCTATGGGCTTCCAAATATCACTTTGCGAATTCCTCAAGAACAGGGATAGCGAGCGACTTCTTTGGGGGAAAGCTGTAACACTGTGAGATGAATTAACAGAACACTAAGCAGTTTCTCAGAAAGCTTCTTTCCAGATTGCATCTGAGAATATTTCATTTTTCACCATAGCCCACTATGGGATTCCAAATATCACTTTGCCAATTTCACAAGAACTGTCTTAGCGAAAGGCTTCTTGAGGGAAAAGCTGTAACTCTGTGAGATGATTTCACAGAACACACAGAAGTTTCTCAGAAAGCTTCTTTCTCTTTGTTATCGGAGGATATTTCCTTTGGCCCTATAGTCTTCAAAGGGATGCGAAATATCTGTTCTCAGACTACAGAGAAATAAGGCTAGCAAAGAGATCCACCAAATACAGATGTAACTCTGAGTGTGGAACTCACACATCACAAAGCAGTTTCTCAGAAAATTTCTTTCCAGTTTTTCTCTGAGGATATTTTCTTCTTCACCATAGCCCTCTATGGGCTTCCAAATATCACTTTGCGAATTACACAAAAACAGGCGTAGCGAGCAACTTCTTGCTGGGAAATCTGTAACTCTGTGAGATGAATTAACAGAACACTAAGCAGTTTCTCAGAAAGTTTCTTTCCAGATTTCATCGGAAGATATTTCCTTTTTCACCAGCGCCCTCTTTGGGCTTCCAAATATCACTATGCAAATTCCACAAGAAATGCCTTAGCGAAAGGCTTTTTGAGGGGAAAGCTGTAACCCTGTGTGATGTTTTCACAGAACACAGAGAAGTTTCTCAGAAAGCTTCTTTTTCTTTGTTATCGAAGGATATTTTCTTTTGCACTATATTCTTCCAAGGGATCCGAAATATCTGTTATCAGATTCCACAGAAATAAGGCTAGCAAGGAGATGCACGAAATACAGATGTAACTCTGTGGTGGAAGTCATACCACAAAGCCGGTTTCTCTGAAAGATTCCTTCCAGTTTTTTCCCTGGCGATACTTTCTTTTTACCATGAACCTCTATAGACCAAATATCACCTGCGAATTCCACAAGAAGAAGAGGCTGGCTGGCTTCTTGAGGAAATATTAAATCTGTGAGTTGAATTAACAGAACACTAAACAATTTCTCCGAAGAAAGTTTGCTTTCCAATTTCATCGGATGATATTTCCTTTCTCTGGCGCCCATGTTCTTCCAAATATCGCTGCAAATTCCACTAGAACTTTAATGCTTAGCGAAAGGCTTCTTGAGGGGAAAAGCTGTCACTCTGTGAGATGATTTCACAAGAACGCACAAAGAAGTTTCTCCAGAAAGCTTCTTTCTCTTTGTTATCGGAGGATATTATTTCCTTTGGCCCTATAGTCTTCAAAGGGATCGAGAAATATCTGTTATCAGATTCCACAGAAATAAGGCCCCAGCAAAGAGATCCACGAAATACAAGATGTAACTCTGTGTGTGGAAGTCACACACTCGAAGCAGTTTCTCAAGCTTCCTTCAGTTTTCTCTGAGGATATTTCCTTTTCACCATACCCTCTATGGGCTTCCAAATATCACTTCGCGAATTCCACAAGAACAGGCTTAGCTTGAGCGGCTTCTTGAGTTAAAAGCTGTAACTCTGTGAATGAATTAACAGAACACTAAAGCGGTATCTCCAGAAAGCTTCTTTCCAGATTTTATCGGGAGGATATTTCCTTTTCACCAGTAGCGATCTATGGACTTGAAATATCTTTCCAAATTCCACAAGAACTGTCTTAGCGAAGAGAAGCTGTGGCGGAAAGCTGTAACTCTGTGAGATGATTTCAGGAACACAAAAGAAGTTTCTCAAGCTTCTTCCTCTTTGTTATCGGAGGGATATTTCCTTTGTCCTATACTCTCTTCAAGGGATCGAAATATCTGTTCTCAGATTTCAGAGAAATAATACAGATGTAACTCTGTGTGTGGAAGTCGAGCATCACAAAGCAGTGTCTCAGATAGATTCTTTCCAGTTTCTCTCTGAGGATAATTTCTTTTTCACCATAGCCCTCTATGGGCTTCCAAATATCACTTTGCGAATTCCAGAAGAACAGGCTAAGCGAGCGGCTTCTTGAGGGGAAACCTGTAACTCTGTGAGATGAATTAACAGAACACTAAGCACTTTCTAAAAAAGCTTCTTTCCAGAGTTCATCGGAGGATATTTCCTTTTGCACCAGCGCCCTTTATGGGCTTCCAAATATCACTTTGCAAATTCCACAAGAACTGTCTTAGCGAAAGGCTTCATGAGGGGAAAGGTGTAACCCCGTGTGATGTTTTCACAGAACACAAACAAGTTTCTCAGAAAGCTTCTTTCTCTTTGTTATCGAAGGATATTTCCTTTGGTACTATTGTCTTCAAAGGAATCCGAAATATCTGTTCACAGAGTCCACAAAAATACGGCTAGCAAAGAGACCCACGAAATACAGATGTAACTCTGTGAGTGGAGTTCACACATCACAAAGCTGTTTCTCAGAAAGCTTCTTTCCAGTTTTTCTCTGAGGAGATTTTCTTTTTCACCATAGCCCTCTATGGGCTTCCAAATATCACTTTGCGAATTCCACAAAAACAGGTTTAGCGAGCGTCTTCTTGAGGGGAAAGCTGTAACTCTGTGAGATGAATTAACAGAACACTATGCAGATTCTCAGAAAGCTTCTTTCCAGATTTCATCGGAGGATATTTCCTTTTTCACCAGAGCGATCTATGGAATTCCAAATATCACTTTTCAAATTCGACAAGAACTGTCTTAGCGAAAGGCTTTTGAGGGAAAGCAACTCTGTGAGATGATTTCACAGAACACAAGAAGTTTCTAGAAGGCTTTTCTCTTGTTATCGGAGGATATCTTTGCCCCTCTAGTCTTCAAAAGGATCCGAAATATCTGTTTTCAGATTCCACAGAAATAAGTCTAGCAAAGATATCCATGAAACACAGGATGTAACTCTGTGGAGATGAATTCACACTAAGCAGTTTCAGAAAGTGAGATTTCATCAGAGATATTAACTTTTTCAGCAGCGATCTATACACCTCCAAATATCACTTTTAAATCACAAGAAACCGTCTTCACCTAAAGGCTTCTGGAGGAGTTGTAACTCCAGAGATACTCACAGAACACAAAGAAGCTCTCTGTTTCTTTCTCTTGTTATCGGAGGATATATCCTTTGGCCCTGTAATCTTCCAAGGGATCTGGAAATACATCTGTTCCTCAGATTCACAAGAAACGCTAAAGAGATCCACGAAACAAGGTAGCTGTAACTCAGAGTGAAGTCACACATCACAAAGCAGTTTCTGTGAAAGCTTCTTCCAGTTTTCTCTGAGGATATTTTCTTTGTCACCAGACCCTCTGGCAGGCTTCCATCACCTAACTCCACAAGAACTGTTTTAGCTAGTGCTCCTGAGGGGAAAGCTGTAACTCTGTGAGATGATTTCACAGGATCACAAAGAAGTTTCTCAGAAAGCTTCTTTCTCTTGTTATTGGAGGATACTTCCTTGGCCCCAGCTCCTAAAAGGGATCCGGGAAATATCTGTTCTCAGATTCCACAGAAATAAGGCTAGCAAAGAGATCCAATGAAATACAGATGTAACTCCATGAGATGACCAACAGAACACTCCAGCAGTTTTCAGAAAGCTTTCTCCAGATTTCATCTGAGGATATTTCCTTTTTCACCAGCCCCCAGGGCTTCCAACATCACTCTACAATTCCATAAGAACTGTTTATGAAAGTGCCTCTGAGGGGGGAAAGCTGCTGTAACTCTGTGATATGATTTCACAGAACACAAAGAAGTTTCTCAGAAAGCTTCTTTCTTTGTTATTGGAGGATATTTCCTTTGGCCCTATAGTCTTCTAAAGGATCCAAATACTGTTCAGATTCCACAGAAATAAGTCTACAAAGAGATCCCACGAACACAGATGTAACCCCTGTGAGGGGAAGTCGAACATCACAAAACAGTGTCTCAGAAAGCTTCTTTCCTGTTTTCTCTGAGGATTTTTCGTCATAGGACCCTATGGATTCCAAATATCACTTTATGATTCCACAAGAACAGGCTATGAGCGTCTTCTTGAGGGGAAAGCTGAAACTCTGTGATGAATTAACAGAACACTGCTACCAGAAACCTTCTTTCCAGATTTCATCGAGAACATTTCTTCACCAGCGCCCTCAGGGCTTACAAATATCACTTTGGCAAATTCCACTAGAACTGTCTTAGCTGCAAAGGCTTCTTGAGGAAAGCTGTAACTCTTGTAGATGATTACGAACACAAAGAAGTTTGTTTTCTCTTAGTTATCGGAGGATATTTCCTTTGGCCCTATATTCTTCAAAGGGATCCATAATATCTGTTCTCAGATTCCACAGAAATAAGGCTAGCAAAGAGATCCACGAAATACAGATGTAACTGTGTGTGGGAGTGGAACATCACAAAGCAGTGTCTCAGAAAGCTTCTTTCCAGTTTTTCTCTGAGGATATTTTCTTTTTCACCATAGCCTTCTTTTGGCTTCCAAATATCACTTTGCGAATTCCACAAGAACAGGCTAAGCGAACGGCTTCTCGAGGGGAAAGCTGTAACTCTGTGAAATGAATTAAGAGAACACTAAGCAGTTTCCAAAAAAGCTTCTTTCCAGAGTCCATCGGAGGATTTTCCTCTTTCACCAGCGCCCTCTATGGGATTCCAAATATCACTTTGCAAATTCCACAAGAACTGTCTTAGCGAAAGGCTTCTGGAGGGGAAAGCTGTAACCCCGTGTGATGTTTTCACAGAACACAAACAAGTTTCTCAGAAAGCTTCTTTCTCTTTGTTATCGAAGGATATTTCCTTTGGCACTATAGTATTCCAAGGGATCCGAAATATCTGTTCTCAGATTCCACAGAAATAAGGCTAGCAAAGAGATCCACGAAATACAGATGTAACTCTGTGAGTGGAAGTCACATATCACAAAGCAGTTTCTCAGAAAGATTCTTTCCAGTTTTTCTCTGAGATTATTTTTTTTTCACCATAGCACTCTATGGGCTTCCAAATATCACTTTGCGACTTACACAAGAACAGGCTAAACGAGCGGCTTCTTGAGGGGAAAGCTGTAACTCTGTGAGATGAATTAACAGAACACTAAGCAGTTTCTCAGAAAGCTTCTTTCCAGAGTTCATCAGAGAATATTTCCTTTTTCACCAGCGCCCTCTATGGGCTTCCAAGTATCACTTTGCAAATTCCACAACAACTCTCTTATCGAAAGGCTTCTTGAGTGGAAAGCTGTAACTCTGCGCGATGATTTCACAGAACACAAAGAAGTTTCTCAGAAAGCTTCTTTCTCCTTGTTATCGGAGGATATTTCCTTTGGCCCTATAGTCTACCAAGGAATCCGAAATATCTGTTCTCAGATTCCACAGAAATAAGGCTCGCAAAGAGATCCACCAAATACAGATGTAACTCGGTGAGTGGAAGTCACACATCACAAAGCAGTTTCTCAGAGGGCTTCTTTCGACTTTTTGTCTGAGGATGTTTTCTTTTTCACCATAGCCCTCTAAGTTCTTCCAAATATCACTTTGCGAATTCCACAAGAACAGGCATAGCCAGCGGATTCTGGAGGGGAAAGTTGTAACTCTGTGAGATGAATTAACAGAACACTAAGCAGTTTCTCAGAAAGATATTTTCCAGATTTCATCGGAGGATATTTCCTTTTTCACCAGCGCCCTCTATGGGCTTTGAAATATCACTTTTGAAATTCCACAAGAACTGTCTTAGCGAAAGGCTTCTTGAGGGGAAAGCTGTAACTCTGTGAGATGATTTCACAGAACACAAAGAAGTTTCTCACAAAGCTTCTTTCTCTTTGTTTTCGGAGGATATTTCCTTTGGTCCTCTAGTCTTCAAAGGGATCCGAAATATCTCTTCTCAGATTCCTCAGAAATAAGGCTAGCAAAGAGATCCACCAAATAGAGATGTAACTCTGAGTGTGGAACACACACATCACAAAGCAGTTTCTCAGAAAGCTTCTTTCCAGT
>NW_022162273.1:0-148564 GCF_008728515.1 Papio anubis | reverse complement strand
CACATACATGTGGCAAGTAAGCTTTGAGAAATCCAGCCCTTTCAATCTTGAAAGCTTACAGAGAAGTAGTTACCTCTGTTTGCTTTTCAACTCCAGGTCTGCTGCCGTTGCCACACTGTGGCGTGTGTCACTAGAAGCAATCACCAAATGGAGAACAGCCTCGAGTTCAGGCACCTGTTCAGCTTCTATGAATTTCACGATTCCCAATTTGCACTGTAGACAAATGAAGGCAAGGAGAAAGAACAGTCAGGGGAGCAAGGGACACCCACTCAAAGTACTGCTTAACATATCAGTGTGGTCACAAACCAAAGATGAGCAGTAACAACAGTAGCAGCTCTTACTTGGGCTTACAATGTGCCAGGGACTATACTAAAGCACATATATTCATAATTTCACTTAATCCTCACAAGCTATCAATCATTATACCCATTTTTTAGCTAAAAATACTGAGGCAAGGCTTTAAGACACTGGTAAACAATTAAGGCAGGATTCAAACCCAAGTCTCTCTGACTCCAAAATTATTATGATACACAGCCACCCTAGTGAAGTTACACAGCCTCTCTAGAGTGATGAAGTCTTGAAGTCCAAATTTGGGGCCTCCAGATAAGACAGTGGTACACCAGGAATAAAGTGCCCCATGGATTTTCCTGACAGTTCAAAAAGAACTAAACAACTCACATTCCATGGAGTTTCACTCTATTGCTAACATACAAAGGATACGATTTCAAATGTTAGCTACTCAATACAAGTGAAATTCTAATCAAACAGTTTTCAATTTAATTGACTGGTTGAAATGAAACAGACTAAAGAGAGATTCTGCTTAGAACTTCATGCAATGTAAAGATGCTATGAATTTCACTACAAATGACTGTATTCAGGATAATATACCTGAAAAAATAAAATTTCATTTTCATCTTAAAAAATCGTCACATAACAGTTTTCACATATACTAGGATTAATAAAGTTTTACAATTATTAAATGAGAAAAAAACACAATTTAAAAAAGTATAACAGATCAAAAAAGGACCTGCCTTCCCTCCCCCGCTCAACACAACTTACTTTTAACAACAGCTACAATAGAAAAGATTCAAACATTTGTACAGCCATAAAAAAGACACTTATGGAAGTCAAGTACACAAAGATATAAACTAAACAAAAAATACGTAAAGAAAACAGAAAATGATACAGATGTCCATCAATAGGAGACTGGTTAAAAAATATCACATACAATTGTATGCAAACATTCAAACGAATTACTTTTTTAAAAATTCAAAATACTGTTCAATATAAAAAGCAAACTACAAACAATGTATTACATGACAAGTAGAAATGTATTATTTAAAACTGTGAACACATACACACATGCACAGAGCAAACTGTAGACAGATGACAAACTAGTGTGACAGGATTCCAGGTAACTTTTTTTTTTTGAGACAGAGTCTTGCTCTGTCACCCAGGCTGGAGTGCAGTGGCGCAGTCTTGGCTCACTGCAACCTCTGCCTCTGGGTTCAAGCAATTCTCGTGCCTCAACCTCCCCAGTAGCTGGGACTACAGGCACACACCACCATGCCTGGCTAACTTTTGTTTTTGTTTTGTTTTCTTAGTAGAGATGGGGTTTTGCCATGTTGGCCAGGCTGGCCTCGAACTCCTGACCTCAAGCGATCTGCCCAACATGGCCTCCCAAAGTGCTGGGTTTACAGGCATGAGCCACCACACCTGGCCTTTTTTATTTATTTATTTATTTTTACTCAGAGACTTGCTCTACTGCCCAGCCTGGAATGCAGTGGCACGATCTCAGCTCACAGCAACCCCCACCTCCTGGGTTCAAGTGATTTTCATGCCTCAGCTTCCCACGTAGCTAGGGTTACAGGCGGGTACCACCACGCCCAGCTAATTTTTGTATTTTTAATAGAGACAGGGTCTCACTCTGTTGCTCAGGCTGGTCTCGAACTCCTGGCCTCAAGCGATTCACTCGCCTCAGCCTCCCGAAGGGCTGGCATTACAGGCCTGAGCCAATGCATCCAGCCCCTTAATTTTTAATTTCTCTACTATTCTTAATTACTTGAATATTTACATTAGGTTTATAATTAGCAAAAACATGTTTTACTTGGAAGAAAAAGTATAAAACAAAGAGATATTTTAAAATTAGAGGAAACAGCTTTCACCCCTGAAACTAAACTGTTCGTTTCAGCACTAGATTATGAAACTGACAAAATACACACAGACGCGTATTGGCAAATAATGACCAATTTAAGATTATAATTGAACTATAACAATTTTTCTCCAGCATTTGTAGCTTTAACCCTCAGATAATCCCAGATTCAAAGCCTGGTACTAAAAGTGAGACCCTGGTAAATCTCAAAACCTCCATGCCTTTCAGAAAATGGAACTAACAATTTCTATACTTCACTGGGTTGCTGTGACAGTTGAATGAGATATTGTATTCAAAGTACCCAGTACAGTGCCTGTCACATAGATTGCACTCAATAAAGAGTAGCTTCTGTTAATTCTTTACCTTTCTTACTTACATAATAGTTTAAGGAGGAAAAAAAAAAAATCCATAAAGCATGAAGAAGGAGATCAAATCAATTATACCCCTTACTGAATAAAACATTCTATAAATTTGTGAATGCCAAGAATGCCCCACTTGCCTCTTTTTCCCTCTCCTAGGAACACTGTTTTAATCAATGGTCACTTACATTCCCCCCAAAAAAAGGATCAAATCATTTAGACTGCCATGGAGAAATAAAGGAAGGATCAGAAGACTAACCCATGTTGCTTGAATTCCAAAATAATTACATACTGATCTCATCTGTTCTTCCCTGAAGTGCCTGATGACACAGACACAGTGAGGCACCTTCTCTGTAGAGCACCAGTCATTTTTAAAAGCTGCTCAGAGAACATCTGTGTCCTGTTTAAATCCAGAATAAAATTCTTAATGCCAATTTTTAAATTCCCAAGAAGTAATATAACAGGGAGTCATGCTTTTCCCCACATTGTCACCTGTGAAGTGCTGGGGCTCCTCACTTTACATAAAATGTACAGCCCTTAAAAGTTGAATAATGTAAGAAAAATAGTACTTTAACTGCACCATAAAAGCTAGATGATAATTTAACCTACAATTTAAGAATTAAAATGACAAAAGTTAAAGAAAATTTTTAAATGACAAAAGTTAAACATATTCAATTTATAAGTGAGTTGTGTTTTATACTTGAAATATGTAAGCAATATTAGAAAAACTAAACAGCATGTCCCACTCCTCCCTGCCCCTAGGGCTTAATAAATAACTAGCATGAACAGAACACATTACATCAACTGCTCCTTTCAAACATTTTTCAATGGAGAGCCTGAATATACTAGAACTATGTTTTATATGGTTCATGAACTTCATAGGGGCAAATGTCCACAATCAAGTACTATTATGAGCAAACAGTGTGTGATACCTGTTCCAATTGTTCAGGTGTCCATGGGTTATCACCAATAACTCGTTTAGCTGCATAAAAGCTCATTCCCGGAGGAGGCTGTGGAATTCCAGAACCTCCTCCACTGTTTGAAGAAGAACCCTGTGCTGAAGATGAATTTTGGCGACTCTGGGATTCATTTAACACGTAACTGGAAAGGAAATAACACTTTAACCCTCTATAAAAACACAAGCATTTACATCTATATATGCATACAAAACATTCAATCATATACTGTCCTCCTACTGTATTTTACTAGAAGAATGAACACTTGAAATTAAAATTTCATCATAAAAATATTTTAAGGTATCTAGAAAAGATATATCTTCAGCCAACTAACCAGAAGAACATGTCATTTAACTTGGTTACAAATGAACTACAACTGTTACCAACAATGAATATAAATATTTTGATCATTCTCCATCTATAAATGATTGCTCCAATAGCTACTCCAGAATCACCACATTCTGAGTTTTGAGCTGCCAAATATGGAGAAAAGTTTGTTGACAAAGGGGACTGGGAGGAGCTATTGTACTATACCCAGAGTATTTTTACAGTCATTCTCATTTCTACGAAGCTGTAATTCACCTTCAATCCTCCCTGAACTGAGGTCTTTATCCCTACATTAGAAAACCCACTGAAACCTCCAAATGGCGTACCACATAAGACACAAAGTCCCCAAAATGAAAAAACTCAAAAGGGCCCAAAGAAGAAAAGTTACACAAGAACTGACTTTTCCCATTACATGTTCAAAGCCCTTTGCACCACCTGGTTAATTTATCATCCCTATTTCATTTAAGCTTCTATGGTAGAGAAATAAGATCTCCAAGAAATTCATTTTGATGCAATTAAACTGTTATTACTCATCTACAAAACGAAGTTTTTGATATAAATATTAATTCAAATCTCTTAAAACTAAAGATCTATGCTATTAAATTCCATTATCATATTGGATATTATAATAAAATATCCACTATAATAAAAGTTCAAGAAAACACTTAGAACCTGATAGGACAGTAAATTATTCCACATTACTTACATGTCATATTTATTCAATTCCTAAATTTATCTATTTTTTAAAAATCTCCTAAGGAATCGCTTTAATGTTATTATATAAATGACCCAAGTTCTCATTAATAAGAAAAATGTGAGGAATCACTGGCTTGGTTACATCATGTTCCTAAGGTAAATCTGAATTTCAAGGTTTATCTACCAAAGCCATCATCACCTGTCATTCTGGCTGCCTCCTGATTTAACAAATATAAAAGGAAGTTTTTTTATTTCTAAGTTGTAGCAAGACTGGTGGCATTAAGTAAATCAATCAATAAGTTAATACATCTTAATACTGCATAAAACATCCTAAGGCTGGGTGTGGTGGCTCAGGCCTATAATCCCCTGGCCCAATATAGGTCCAGGCCTATAATTCGGGATGCCAAGGTGGGAGGATCGCTTGAGCCCAGGAGTTTGAAACCAGCCTAGGCAACATGGTGACCCCCTATCTCTACAAAAAATACAAAAAAATTAGCTGGGCATGGTGGCGCGCACCTGTAGTGCCAGCTACCCAGAAGGCTGAGGTGAGAGGATTGCTTGAACCCAGGAGGTCAAGGCTGCATTGAGTTACCACTGCACACCAGCCTGGGTGACAGAGTGAGACCCTGTCTCAAACAAACAAACATCATCCTAAACACAAGACAGAGGAATATAAGGAGATGTAACATCGAGTCTCTGCCATCTGGAGTAAGCTGAGACAGTAACAACCTAACACATGTAATAGCATCTGCCATTTTATCAGAAGCAAAGAAACTGCTGAGAAATAAGAAATGATATAACAGGTGGTGAGAGTGAACATGGAGTGACTGAAGGCCCAGAAAATTGGGCTTCCAAACAAGAGGGGCAGGAGGAGAACAAATTTGTTCATCACACCGCATGAACTCTCGTTCCTGGATTGAGAAACAAATGATACGGAGCTCCACATGCCTAGCTTATCATGTACACGTAATTTTGTGATCAGGAAAGAAACAAGATGAAACCAGCATTTTGGAAAAATTTATCTGGCAGAGGGACAAAGTAAGTAGACTAGAAGTAGATCACAATCCGGGCTCTATGCCAGAGACCAAAGCTACATGACTACAAGGGGCTCACCATCTACTAGGGGAGATGGAAATGTCTACAATGTGGCAAAAACACACAGTGGCCATATAGGCAGGTATTTCGTGTTTTTATGACACAGAAAATAGTGCAATTATATCTGCCTAGGAGAAGAAATTTGTCAGAGACAAACGGAGTTGACATTTAGGCCAGTTTAGGATGTTTTTTTCTTTTTTTTGTTTTTGAGACAGGGTATTGTTCTGTCACCAGGTTGGAGTGCAGTGGCATGATCATAGCTCACTACAGCCTCAACCTCCCAGGCTCAATCAAAACTCCAGCCTCAGCCTCCCAAGTAACTGGGACTACAGGTGCATGCCATGGGGCCTGACTAATTTTTGTATTTTTTTGTAGAAATAGGGTTTTGCCATTTTGCCTAGGCTGGTCTCAAACTTCTGGGCTCAAGGGATCTGTTCTGCCTCGGCCTCCCAAAGTGCTGAGATTACAGGTGTGAGCCACTGCACCTGGCCAGGATGCTGTTTTTCGAAGTGTCTTTCTGTTGTTTTCTTTCTTTCTTTTTTTGAAGAAGCATTCTAGGCGGACAGAAAGGCATTCTCTTAAAAATAAACAGCAAGGACACATAAGAGTGCATGAAATGCATAATGACAGGATATGAGAAACCAAGGATTTTAAGGTGTTGCCTGATGAGATCTGTGTTTTGAAAATCCGGTAAAGCACAGAGAGGTGGTATAGAGAGATTTGAAGAAGTGGAGCCGCTGGGAAAGAAATTATGACAAGAGTTGAAAAGAGGTAAAACTAGACAATAGCAGTGGGAAGGGTTCCAGACACAGCAAGGAGAAGGAAGGAGGCAGTATGCAACTGATATTGCAGCAACAAAGAAGAAAAAAGCTGGAGACAATTTATCATTGTATGGCTAGGTGGCAAAGAGAACCATCATAGCACTGATAGCAAATTTAAAAGAGAAACTTTTTTTTTTTTGAGAGAGTCTTGCTCTGTTACCCAGGCTAGTCTGAAACTCCTAGCTCCCAGTGATCCTCCCACCTTGGCCTAAGAGGAACTATTTTTATGGGGGAAGACTGATTTCACCTTAGGCAGGTAGAGTCTAAAAATCATAACAGCAACTCAGCATTTGTAAGGCCAATAAGCAGTGGAGCTGAAGTTTAGAAGAGGTTTAGAAGAAAAAAATCTCTATAAACATAAATGATGTTGAGATGCATTCATTTACTAGTGAGAGTTGAATCATTTAAAATAGTATTTAACTCCACATAGTAAAAGCAGTCAAGAACAAGATTGCTTTGTTTTTATTTTTTAACTCACCCATAAGGCATCAGAAGGACATCTAGCATGAAGTCCAAAAGCAGCTGCACAGTCTTTGGTTTCTCAGCAAGATTAAATGGAGAAGCTGATTTTGATGATTCAACAGGGTATTTCATGTGAAAAAGGGTTGGTATTAAAAGATGCATTAAGCTGAAAAAACAATTACATTTATTGCAACCACTTAAAAAATGAGATTTTTATACATGCAAAACACAGACAAAACAAAAATCACATAACAAAAACTAGCAGTTTTAAGCAAGAGACGTTCCTTTTCAACACCACTAATTTACAAAGTCCTGATATAGGGACTGGCCTAGAATTCTTTTTTATTGAAAGTTCAGTATATTGAGTGATGATTAGCATTTAGCCAATCTGGCTCCTCACTAAAATTATCCGAAAAAAATACATAAAATGGGCTCAATGTTAATATCTAAAGTTTCCACAAGAGATTTTATATGAAATCTTAAGTAAAGTTCAACTTACAATTTGTCTTTTCATAAAGAATTATTTTCCAGGCCAGGCACAGTGGCTCTTGCCTGTAATCCCAGCACTTTGGGAAGCCGAGGCGGGCAGATCACAAGGTTAGGAGATAGAGACCATGGTGAAACCCTGCCTCTACTAAAAGTACAAAAAATCAGCCGGGCCCAGTGGCGGGCGCCTGTAGTCCCAGCTACTCAGGAGGCTGAGGCAGGAGAACGGTGTGAACCCAGGAGGCGGAGCTTGCAGTGAGTCAAGATCACAACACTGCCTGGGTGACAGCACAAGACTCCATCTCAATAAATAAATAAATAAATAAAAATAAAGAATTATTTTCAGTCAGGCACAGTGGCTCATGCCTGTAACCCCAGCACTCTGGGAAGCCAAGGTGGGCAGATCATCTGAGGTCAGGAGTTCGTGACCAGCCTGGCCAACATGGTAAAACCCCATCTCTTCTAAAAATACAAAAAGTTTGCTGGCCATGGTGGCAGGCAGCTGTAATCCCAGTTACTCAGGAGATTGAGGCAGGAGAATCACTTCAACTCGGGAGGCAGAGGTTGCAGTGAGCCAAGATTGCATCATTGCACTCCAGCCTGGGCGACACAGTGAGATTTCATCTCAAAATATATATATATATATTCCACAACTAAAGTTATTCTAAAAATTAAAAATCAATCGTATTAATATTTTGAATATAATATTAAAATTTCCACTGCATGAATTTAAGTAACAGGCCTCAGTAATTCCTTTCACTAACATCTTTTGATACTCTTAAAACATCCGAAAACAATTTCACAGTGCTTATAATGTCTATTAATTTTACTTGTAAACTTCTTCTGTATTACAGCATTTCTTTAAAAATGAATATGCACTAAAAGGTGAACTGAAAATATGATTTCACTCCATCTTTCCTCTATACTTCTGCACTCTTCATCATGATTCTCACTATGACAGGGCTACAACAAAGAACTTTTGCCTAAGCCTAGAAACAAATGATGTTATCTAAAACCCTTTTCACCTCTCCAGTTCCCAAAACAATACAAACGAGTGCTCTGTTCCTTAAGAAAACCACTGTGAAACTTTACATCTTCCAATATAGAAATGTTTTGATGCAAAGGATTTTTAATTCTAATTTTTGCAATCACATAAAATTAACTGCTTCAAGATAACTAGCCAAAAAAATGCACACACTTAGATAAATGTTGTTAGTTCTGCACATTTTTCAATGTTCACATCAAGAAATTTTATGATAGTATTAACGAAACAGTAACTTTGAGGTACCATGGAAAATTCTATTATTTGTCAGCTAAAACAGCTCAAGACCTCCCATTTGCTCAAGTAAAACCAAACATGTGAACTAATATTTGAAAGGCAGTTGTTGACTCCTGTAGGAGGGAAATTAGATAATTGAGGAAACCGTACCTATCCTGCTGTGGCTGAGGCTTCCCTTCCATGGCAGTAAGAAGCGTAGGGGCCAGTTCACATTGTTTTTCCACTGGTAGGCGAGGATAGCCCATTTTAACATAAATTATAGTAAAATTCTAATGCAATAAGAGAAAAGCAAGTGAGTGTGAAGGAAATACTCTATGATTTCAATGAAAATATATGATTGATAACTTAAGAGAGTTATGGTTACAACAAAGACATTGTAAACGTGACTCATCCTCCCTCCACATGTTTACTGCACCTTTACCAACTACTGTATCTCAGAGGAAGAATTCCAGTCCAACTTATTCAAAATGCTTGCTTTAAAGTAGGTCAAATGTGAGGTAGCATGGACTAATCTAAAGCATTCATATATGCAGTTTATCGTGGAGAAGAAAAAAATAATCATTCAACCTATTTACACCTACACACTACACATTAGCATCAGATCTCCCAGCCTGTTGCATTAATCCTTACAAGCTAGGAGGAGATGAGGTGTTGACAAATCCTAGACTGCCATTTCTCACTGGTCAAATGACTAAAACAAACTTAGTATACTGCAGCACTCTGTGGTTCCTCATTCCAGTAACTCACCAATGCAGGATGAACCAAAGGAAATTGAGTGCTGCGTGTCTGTGCAAGGCTGAGCATCCCAAATTTGAAAATCTGAAATTCAAAATGCTACAAAATCTGGAATTTTACGAGTGCTAACAAGACACAGAAAGGAAATGCTCCTTGCGGCATTTCAGATTTTGGATTTGGGATGCTAAATCAGGTAAGTATGATGCAACTATTCCAAAATCCAAAACACTTTTGGTCCCAAGCATTTCAGATAAGGGATACTCAACCGGTATCACTATAATCTGTGTGAATACTGCATTTTAAGCAAACCCATAAACAGATACCTGGATTTACAGATAAGATTAAGAATTGCTTTTCTGAAGCTTTTTTATTTTTTTCCCCCGAAGATGGAGTCTCGCTCTGTCACCCAGGCTGGAGTGCAGTGGTGCAATCCTGGCTCACTGCAACCTCCACCTCTGAGGTTCAAGTGATTCCCCTGCCTCAGCATCCCAAGTGGCTGGGACTACAAGCATGCGCCACCACGCCCGGCTAATTTTTGTATTTTTAGTAGAGATGGGGTTTCACTATGTTGGCCAGGCTGGTCTTGAACTCCTGACCTCATGATCAGCCCGCCTCAACCTCCTAAAGTGCTGGGATTATAGGCATGAGGCAACGTGCCTGGCCTCTGAAGAATTATTTACTAAAGTAAATGGGCTTCATAAGATTATTTCTTTAAATAAATTATATTTGGCATTTTTATTGGCACACAGTGTTCCTATTTGCTTAAAGAAAGGAAATGTGTAATTGAGCCAAATATCCAGAACAGGCACAGACAAAATGACGTCTGGACCAATAACAGGCTCCAAAAGGTTTGTGACTCCAGAGGTTAGATAAGATTCAATCGATTCTGCCTCAATGCTAGGAACTACAAGGACCAGGAAAAAAACATCACCTGCCATCACACAGCACCAACATTTTTTACATTTAATTTTTATGAAGACAACACTTTAAAAGGAATGTTTCTTACCAGTCAGATTTACTCCACTTTATAAAAAAGTTATCTTTCTGAATACACATCAAAAACACAAGATTTTTTAAAATTCACTTTATTTTTTGCCATTTTACTCATTTTTTTCCTCCATTATGCTTTATTTGTGCCCAAGCCGTATAACATTTCCCTCTATTCAGACCCATCTCATATAGTCTCTTACCAAAAATCAAATCATTATTTTATATAACAACATACCTGACAAGTCATTTCACCGACATTCCTTTGCCCAATGTAAACAGCCACTCATTACCCTGCTACTGTAAAGTAGCATTTCCTCTGGATTGGTACTCAGTGGAAAAACAGTATGTCATTTAAAAAAAAAAAAAAAAAAAAACTCATGTTTCATTTAGAAGTGGTCTAAGGTGAAATTTTAAGCTTGCCAATATGTTGATGACATCTGATAAATGTTAGGGAAGAAAATTTGCTATGAGTCAGAAAATATTCCAATACAACACTCACTGTGACAAAGGAAACTGCAGCAGGGTCCTGGTACTGAACCAACAGTGTCTCTACTGGAAGTTGTATTTTGGGGCGGCTTTTTATACGTTTATTCAGATGCACCAGCAGTTCCATTACCTAAAATACAGAGAGATGGGAACTGAAGTTATTGAGCATATCTTAAAAACCACTCATCTTAAAATTCATTTCTCAGATGTTATCTATGTTAGTGAATAGTAGCTACTTTGTTCTTTTAAAGGGTGTAAATTTTACATCCCAGAAAGGGAGTATACACTACATGAGTCTTGTTCAAAAATACTGTCTCCCAAAAATCTATGCACTAGTGAATTTCTTTTTTTCTTTTTTCAGAGTCTTGCTCTGTCGTGCAGGCTGGAGTGCAGTGGCACAATCTTGGCTCACTGCAACCTCCACCTCCCCAATTCAAGCAATTCTTCTGCCTCAGCCTCCCGAATAGCTGGGATTACAGGCATGCGCCAGCATGCCCAGTTAATTTTTCTATTTTTTCACCATGTTGGCCTGCTGGTCTCGAACTCCTGACTTCACGATCTGCCCACCTCTGCCTCCCAAAGTGCTCGTATTACAGGCATAAGCCACTGCACCTGGCTTTTTAATTTTTGACACGGAATCTCGCTCTGTTGCCCAGGTTAGCATGTACTGGTGTGATCTCAGCTCACTGCAACCTCCGCCTTCTGAGTTCAAGCATTTCCCCTGCCTCCGCCTCCCGAGTAGCTGGGATTACAGGTACCAGCCATCACACCTGGCTAATTTTTGTATTCTAGTAAAGACGCAGTTTCATCATGTTGTCTAGGCTGGTCTCAAACTCCTGATCTCAAGCAATCCACCCACTTAGGCCTCCCAAAGTGCTGGGATTACAGGTGTGAGCTACCACGCCCAGCCAAGTGAATTTATTTTTACGATGGCCTTTAGTTAAAGTTGAGATCCAAGTTGGGCCTAGACTGAAGCATGTCCCCCAAGAAGAACAGATTATTGCAACATACCATGAATACTATGAAGAGAGAGACATACAAGATACAGTGGATTTCCAGAAGAGAAAAGTATCTGCTCTATCAAGAAGGACTTCAAGGAGGAAGTGACAGGAACACTGAATTCTGAATAATTAATGAGTTCCAAGCAGAGTATCAGTTATAAGAAGGTTTGGGGCACACTGCGTCTGACTGAAGCCCAGAATGGTTAAGAGTTCATAAAAGCAGAAAGGATTCTGGCAAAATGCTGAGGCATTTTTATTTTTGTCTGGGAGTTGCTTTTTGTTTGTTTTTATTATACTTTAAGTTCTAGGGTACATGTGTACAATGTACAGATTTGTTACATAGGTATACACGTGCCATGTTGGTTTGCTGCACCCAACAACTCGTGATTTACATTAGGTATTTCTCCTAATGGTATCCCTCCCCCAGGTCCCCACCCCCCAACAGGCCCCAGGGTGTGATGTTCCCCGCCCTGTGTCCATGTGTTCTTGTTGTTCAACTCCTACCTATGAGTGAGAAGATGTGATGTTTGGTTTTCTGTCCTTGTGATAGTTTGCTTAGAATGATGGTTTCCAGACTCATCCATGTCCCCGCAAAGGACATGAACTCATCCTTTTTTATGGCTGCATAGTATTCCATGGTGTATATCTGCCACATTTTCTTAATGCAGTTTATCATTGATGGACAATTGGGTTGGTTTCAAGTCGCTATTGTGAATAGTGTGAGGCATTTTTATTGTATTCTGAATATCATCTGATACTATCAAATAATTTGTAAGAAATAATAACCTTCCTCTCCTTTAAGTGGGAAAAGAGGGCAAAACAGAAATTGACAAGTCAACAGTTTGCATGGACAGAAAGGGATGTACAGAGGCTCATGTCAAATCCTCAATTATACTACAATAAAAAGATTATCTGCCAAGAGAAAAGAAATCGAGCATTGAGAAGTAAGATTTGTAGAAAGTCTTGCCTAAGAAAGACTCAAGAGTTTAAGATAATTATTCTGCAGGGCCAGGTTTACACTATTCTCCCTCATTTCTGAAATTTGTGCTCTAGCCTCAAAGCACGCACAAGGAAAGATGTGGAGATGTTTGACAGTGACAGCAAAAAATTCCAAGAGATCTAGAGCAATAACGAAATAGGTGAATTATGTTTAGGAATAAAAACAACTCTGTAATCAATGTTGAATGAATGATAAAATAGTAATAATAAAATAGCTACCATTTATCACACAGTTTCTATGCACTCTTCCCCCAGGCATTCCTTATCTAATATGATTCTCATGACAACCAGTGAGGTGGTGTCATTCCCATTTCACAGATGAGGAAGCAGAAGCCTCAAGTAAAGTAACTTGTCCAAGGATACTGGGCCAGCAAATAGCAGTCAAAATATGACTCCAGAGCCCATTTTTTTTAACTTTTTCAAACACTGATATTTGAACTCACATCAGTGACAGTGTTTGTCAGTGAGACATGATACCTTCCAAGAAGCTAGAAACTTGCATTGTCATCCATACTTCATCCAAACTTCCTATCTGTCCTGGATCTGTGATACTGCTAGGGGACAAGGGAAAACAATCAGGAGGAAGTAGTCTAAAGGAAAGAGCCCTCTTCTGACATTCTAATCTAGGCTGATTCCTAGAGGGACTCTATAGAAAATTATACTGATGGAGATAGAGAATCTTGCCCACAATTACATGCTTTTTTTAATAATAAATTTATTTTGATTTTTTTTTCCAAGACAGGGTCTCACTCTGTCACTCACGGTGGAGTTCAGTGGCATTATCATAGCCAACTGCAGCCTCGAACTCCTAGTCTCAAGGAATCTTCCTATCTCAGCCACTGCAGTAACTGGGACTACAAGCACATGCTACCATGCATGGCTTTTTTCTTTCTTGTTGGTAGAAATGAGATCTTGCTATGTTTCCTAGGCTGGTCTCAAAACTATCTTCCAACCTCAGCCTCCCAGAGTGCTGGGATTACAGGCATGATCTACTGCACTTGGCCTATTTTTAATTTTAAATGGATTAATTACTTAATTTCCTACTAGCATTATTGTCACGTTAAATATCGGCGAATTTCCTAAATATGGTTATATCTTGTCTGGAATCCTCTATAAACCAAGAAAGATTTAAAAATCACTTGTGGAATTCAAATAACATTTCAAAGGCTACTGTAAATATTTAATGAAAAGATAAGTCAGAGAGTTTAGCACAATGCTTACTATATAACAGGCTATTTTAGCTGTTTGATTCCATTTCCCCTATTCCAAAGGTTTTCCAACTTAACCAATTTGACAAGGACAAATAAAAATGCTATTTTATTAGTATAAATTAAATATATTAAGTTCAAAATGATTACATTTATCCTTATTACTTTATTCTATTTTATTGCTTTTTAAAGTTATAATAAAAAGATATATTTATTATAACAAATCAAGTGGAAAATCTCAAGCATCCTTTTTCCCTTGTCCTTTCACAGCCCCTTGAAGACACCAGTGTTGACAGTTTGATAACGAAAAAGTGAAAGAAGGGAAGAGAAGGAAAGAAAGGGAGAGAGGGAAAGGACAAATAGACCAAGTGATAAAACAGGTTAATAATCATGTATATTTCAAAATAGCTAGAAGATCTAAAATGTTCCCAACCCAAAAGAACAATAAATAAGGTGATGAGTATCCTAAATACTAAATTATTTGATTACATATTACATGCAGGTATCAAAATATCACATGTACTCCATAAATATGTATAATTATGTATCAATAAAATTTTTTCTTAAAAATTTAGGTTAATAATCACAATAACTGATGTAAATGCCCTCAATTCAAACCTCAAAAATATGTGACATTTCCATTGTACTAAGAGATACAGCCAAAGTAAATAAGGTTAAAATTGCAGGCTAGGGCAAATATTTATCAGACAGAAGGAAAGCGATGGTTAACAATACTAATTTTGGATAAAACAGGTTTTGGAGAAAAAACCTTAAATGGAATTCAAAAGATAAAAAATATACATAAAATACTATAATTATTAATAAAAACAAGGTGTTAAACTTGTACATCAAAATGCAGCAAGCCAAGATTATCAAAACTGAAAGAAAAATCAGAAAAACTGTAACAGTAGTATGACATTATACTTCAGGACTACCAACTTATAATAGGACTGGAAGACAGGTTCAAGACATAAATGCACAATGTTACTAACGAATGGCCATAACTCATGCTGAGCTCCATATTCCACAAACAGGAAGTATCCCTTTTATCTTCTGAAAGGCTTTTCTTACAAACATTAGAATACACTTTGAAGGACTGTAACATTTGCACACTATGATCTCTGACCAGAATGCAATAAAACCAGGCAAATTTTATATCAAATATTTTGAAACTAAAAACAACACTCTTATAAATAAGTCAAAGATAAAATGACCAAACTGCACATCAATATAACTATTAAATGTAACTAAAATAGTCATCAAGGAGAAATTCATAAGCTGAGGGCATTTTTGGTTCTTTTTTTTAAACATATTATAATTAAAGAATAAAGCATTTAACTTGATGGCCAAGCTTACATTGTGAAGTTCAAAAGCCCTGGGTTCAAATCCTGGCCTGACCATTTGTTATCTGACCTTAAACAAGTGTATTAATCATACCAAGCCTCAGTTTCATCTATAAAATGGGGATAATGCCTACCTCACATAACCTCGTGAGGATGTAAGTCCTTAGCACTTTTCTTGACACATAAGAAGCATTGACAGATTATTATATAAATTAAAACTTTACACAAGAAAAACATATCTAAAAAAGGAAATAATTTGAATAAAAATAGAAAAAATACAGTTAAAAAGGGAACATTAATCTAAAAGCTGGGTTTCCTTTCAAAATGGCCGATTAAAAGGTTAAAACTTTGGTAGTAATAAAATCAGAAACAAGAATAGAATTTCCCATTTGAAATAATGATAATAGAATATTAAGAGTAATAGTACAAAATTATGTGAGAAAGATATGCTCAACTGCTTCAGTAAACATTTAAAATCTATATGTATTCTATAACATCACATTGTAAACCTCAAATATACATAATAAAATTTATTTTTTAAAAAAACAATAATAGTATCATAGAAGTGAATGATACAAACTGAACATTTAAAGTAGATGGACAGAGTTGAATGACTTTCTATAAAAAAATAAAATACAAAGAAATAAAAAAAAAAAATCTAAGAAAAGTAAATGAGTTGAAACTACTGACAATACTAAGCCTGGACTAATGCAAAAGTTCCCTGTTTGCTCTTCAGCTCTCCACTCTTGGCCTCTACTCCAAGTCTTTCTCCAGCCAACAGCTAGAGTTATGGTGGCACTACCATCAATACCCTTTCAAATTAGTGCCCCTGGAATACCTCTTTCCTCCTATCAGGCTTCCTCTCATGCACTGGAGACATCACTGTGGCCTTCTCCAATTTCCTGAAAGCATCACACTTTGTGTGTTGCTCCGAACACCTGCACAGGGCCTATTAATGGTCTCCCCCATCTCTTAGCCTGGCTACTTCCTGCACACACCAGAGGCCTCCCCTTATACCCCCCACTTAGTCTAAATTATGTCCCAAATATATTCTTTCATAAAATCCTTTCCTTTTCCATCTTGGTATGTATCACAAATTATAATTATGTACTATTTGCCTGACTGTGTTATACTGATTTCCCCAACTAGGTGTTGTCATCATTCATCACCATATCCCCAAGATTTGGCATATAGAAGGCACTCAGTAAATATCTGCTAAATAACGAAACTGATAAAGCTAAGTAAGTAAAGAGAAATCAACTCCTGAAGGGCCTTTTAGACCTTGGTATCCTAAGGGTAAGAGAAGGTCACAGAAGGGTTTTAAATAGAAGAGTGATATAATCAAATGCACGTCTATCTCAGCAAAGAAGGATTAACAGCAGACATGCCAAATACATGACAAGAATGCCATTCCCTCCTGTAAAGAAACATAAACATAAAAGACATTCTTAAAGATACTCTTTCTGCACTGAACCCAAATCAGACTTTGGAATCCTCTCAGGGCAGACCTCCAGGAAGTCACTGCCAATTAGAGTGGCCCAAGGAATAAAACCTGACTATAGCTCAAAGACTGGATGACCTATTATAAATATACTGGAAGACTAATGAACAATTCTACAACTCAAGGGGAAAATGTTCCATGTAGAACAGTTCCATTAAAAAATAAAAATACTGGCCAGGCACAGTGGCTCACACCTATAATCCCAGCACTTTGGGAGGCCGAGGCAGGTGGATCGCTTGAGCTCAGGAATTTGAGACCAGCCTGGGCAACAAAGTGAAACCCTGTTTCTACAAAAAATTTAAACATCAGCCAGGCATGGTGGTCTGCACCTGTAGTCCCAGCTACTTGGGAGGCTGAGGTAGGATGGCGTGAGCCCAGATGATGGAGGCTGTTGTGAGCTGTGATTGTGCCACTGCACTCCAGCCTGGGTGACAGAGTGAGACCCTATCTCAAAAAAAAGAAAGAAAATGAAAATGAAAATACTGATGTGACAGTTATCCAACCTTTTGTAAGAGTACTTTGCAGAATCCTAAAACAGGAGCTATACAATACTTCGCTTAAATTTTTTTTATTTTGCTTACTTTTAGTTAAAATTATAGTCTTTGTCAACAACTAACTAAAGAATATTTTTGCCCCATTACCACACGACTTTCATGTTGGAATCAAGGGCATGGATTTCAGATCATGTCTCCATCCATTCCAGGATAATTATCTCAATTATATTATCTGGCACTGATGCCAAGTAGACAGTTGGTGCTAAAGACAGCTGTGCTAAGGATACAAAAGCTACTTTTAAATCATAAAAGCTGGTTCTATACTTACTCTCCATTTTGAAAGGCCATAATTAAGATCACAAACCTAGAATTCAATAATGGGAACAGAGAACTCACTTGATAATGTGTATTCATTTATTCATTATTTAATTCCCCCAGCTGTCCCAACATGCTTACCTTTTTACGTACTCCTTCTTGGGTGCTAGATAGTTTGAGCAAAACAGGAGGAAGGAATTTAGATATAATATTCTGTAATTGTTCATCTGTTTCAGCATGGCCAAGTCGTAAAAAGACTCGTTCAAGCTGATCTATAATATAAAAAGAAAAAAAGAGAGAGAATTTAGCAAACCAAAACAACCAAGACCAATTATTTTCATAGCTTATTCCTTTCTTCTGTACCGCAATCCTTTAGTCAGAACTTTAACCATAGCTAGCCCTGTACAGATATTTTGACAGAGCTACAAAACAACACCAAAAAGGTGAATTGTTCTATCCTGGTCTACCTTTTAGAATGGAAGAAAACAAACCCAAGAACAAAAAAATTCTCTCCCACATGCAAGGTTATTCAGTTTTAACTGGATACTGGAAAGGATACAAGATTTCTGAAGGCATTTTCTGGAACTAGTTAGTAGAACAAGGGAGCAAAACTTTAATCAACCATTAGTTATTAGGGACAATATATCTATCCCTGGTGAAATTATCTTACTGATGAAGTTTCTCCAAAGGCAGAATCACTGCCCATTACTGTGTTAGGGTTACCTAGTTAGAAAGAAACAGCCAAGTTTCCCCAAGAAAGTCACTATGAGAGACATGTTAAATGACACCATGGGGATACTCTCAGCAAAACCCAGACTGTGATAAACTACAGACAAGGCAACTTCTTCAACCAGTACACTGCTGGGGCAAGCGGGAAGATGGGGATGAAAGGGTAGCCTACGCAAACAACTAGATATTTGATTTTAGGGAATTACTGTTAAAATTGTTTTAGGTACTAGAATGGTACTGTGATTATGCTTGTTTTTTAAAGGTCCCTACAAAAATTGTCAATGGGAATTAGGGAGTTTTCTAATGAGCTAAAAATGTTCTATATTTCAATCTGCGTAATTACAGAGATAAATACATTTATAAAAATTCATCAAACTCTACACTTTCATACCTTCTACTGTATCTACTATACTTCAATTTAAATATATATATTTAAAGGAGTCATTTTTTAGAGATAAAGATGGAAATATCTGCAGGTGAAATAATAGCCAGTAGAATTTTCTTTAAATAATGAGGAGACGGCCAGGCGTGGTGGCTCACACCTGTAATCCCAGCACTTTGGGAGGCCGAGGCAGGCGGATCACAAGGTCAGGACATCGGGGCCATCCTATATTTAACACGGTGAAACCCATCTCTACTAAAAATACAAAAAATTAGCCGGGCATGGTGGCAGGCACCTGGAGTCCCAGCTACCCGGGAGGCTGAGGCAGGAGAATGGTGTGAACCTAGGAGGCAGAGCTTGCAGTGAGCCGAGATTGCGCCACTGCACTCCAGTCTGGACGACAGAGCCAGACTCCGTCTCAAAAAGAATAAAAAATTAAAAAAAAAAAAATGAGGAGACACTGGGGAGGGGTTATATAAGTAAAACCAAGATTGCCACTAATTGATAATTATTCAAGCTTCATAACAGATACTGAAAATTACTATTGTGTTTGCCAGAAATTTCCCACAATAATTTTCTAAAGGAAGATAGATTACATAGATACAGATTGCTCAATAGATGGATCAATGACAGAGATGTAGACAGATACATGGATAGACAGACAGATAGATCAACAGATCGATCGGTCAATTCTGAGAGGGGCAGAAGCAATGACATCCTAGTAGCAACAAGCATACCCAACACCCAGAATTGATCTTGTTTTTCAATACCATTCTCCAGCAAAAGGAACCAAGCTGCTTGGAAAAAGGCCTGAGTCTAGGGACTGGGGCAGGGCAAAAACAAGATGAGTATGAAGCATCTTGCAGTGCCTTAAAGGAAATGGAACATGGGGTCAGGCACAGTGGCTCATGCCTATAATCCAAACACTTTGAGAGGCCAAGGAGGGAGGATTGCTTAAGGCCAGGAGTTCAAGACCAGCCTGATCAACACAGAGACACCCCCATCTCTACAAGAAAAAGAAAAAATTAGCCAGGCATGTTGGCAAGTGCCTATGGTCCCAGCTACTCCAGAGTCTGAGGTAGGAGAATTGCTTGGGCCTGGGAGGTTGAGGCTACAGCGAGCCATGATGGTGCCACTGCACTCCAGCCTGGGTGACAGAGTAAGACCCTGTCTCAAAAATAAAGAAATGGAACATGGAACAAGTCAAAGGGATACAGGAACCAACCTGAAAGAACTCCTAATGGCCCAAGCCATGACAGTAGAAGGAATAAAATAAATAACAGCGTTGGATTATAAGCCAAAATGTAAATCTACATGAGTTCATACTGATGGAAATAATTATTGAATGATTAAAGAAATTGGGGGGGGAGAGGCAAATTTTTCTTATAGGAAAAATTCAAAATAATATATGTGGCTATTTCCCCCTATAGGAGGTGGAGCTTAATTCCTACCCACCCTCCCCCTTGAGGGTAGACTAGATTCAGTGACTGCTTCCTTAGAATACGAAAAGGGAGAAATGTTAACTTCACAGTAGAGAAAACTGCCAAATACTATCTTAGTCCAGTAAGAAGGTTAACCTCATGATGTCATGTAGATATCATGTGTCCCTGAAATGATGTGACAAGAAAGGCATTTTACCTCTCTGGCATTCATAACAAAAACCCATAACCCAAATATAATCATGAGTAAAACAACAGAAAAACCCAAACTGGGGGACACTCTATAAGACACCTGGCCAGTACTCCCCAGGACTTTCAAGATCATGAAAAACAAGAAATGACTAAAAAAACTGTCTCAGACCAAAGAAAGCTGGAAAACATCACAACTAAATGCTGCCTTGCACAGGATCCTGGAGTGGGGGAAAAGGACATTAATGTTTTTGAAAAACTGGTAAAATCCAAATAAAGTCACAAGTTTAGTTTAAAAAATTAGTAACAAAAAGAAAGAAGGGAGGGAAGAAAGAAAGACAGGCTCATTCTGAGACTACCAGTGATTCCATTTGATAAACGCTGAATGCTGCAGTAAAAGAAGTTCTCAGGAATGCTGAGTTCAACCCACAGTGCTTGCGGAAGTTACAAGTAAGGGAGCAGCTTCTTAGTGCCTTACAGCTCTTAGGCCGTAGAAACTACAAATCTGAGCTACAGAAATTGGAAAAGAATTGTTCTGTGGACAAAGGTAGAAAATTAAACTCTTCATAATAAACTGACCTAGAGAATCTCTGTCAAAGTTAAAGAAAACGGTGGGGGACGGGGGGCGGGCAGGGAGGCGGCAGCAGCAGGAGGGTGTGGAATATCTGGTCCTTGTTACTTTTCACGCAATGATTTGGATGCTTCTATGTATGCCCAGCATAGTACCTAATATCTTCTCTCCCTCACAAGACAGGCAAATGTGACATCCTAAACACAATACAATTATGAGAACATGGGAATGGGAAGAAAGAGCACCAACCGCCATGTGAGAGGGTCCTGCTAAAACAGGCTAGGTATACCAGAGGAAAAAGTAAAGCCTTCTACCTGCTTTGAGGTGAATCAATCTAACACTGTTAGGTCATCTTCACAGACCCATCTATACTTAAATAAAAGATAAGCTTGTTCAAATCTCACAAAAAGGAAGAAAGGTCAACATCTACAGATACAACCAAATGCTACATGTTTCTTTTCCTTTTTTTTTTTTTTTTTTTTTAAATAAGACAGGGTCTTGCCGTCACCCAGGCTAGAGTGCAGTGGCGCTATCACGGCTCACTGCAGCCTCAACCTCCTGGCCTCAAGCTGTTCTTCTACTTAAGTCTCCCATGGAGCCTGGACTACAGGCATACGCCACCACACCCAGCTGATTTTTTATTTTTTGTAGAGACAGAGGTCTCTGGTCTTGAATTCCTGGCCTCAAGCGATCCTCACACTTTGGCCTCCCAAAGTGCTGGGATTACAAGTATGAGCCACTGCACCCGGCCTAAGTCTTTTGAGTACAGTTGAACTTACCATTCCTTCCCTATATGACTTCTGAGTTTCTAGGGATGCTTAGAAAAGTCATTTTCACTGCAAAATATTTTTAAATATTATATTGTGTAGAGAAGAGTTAACACAGACCTAGGACTGCTACCTATAGAAAGACTTGCTTTCGGCTGGGCGTGGTGGCTCACACCTATAATCCCAGCACTTTGGGAGGCCCAGGCGGGCGGATCATGAGGTCAGGAGATCAAGACCATCCTGGCAAACATGCTGAAACCCTGTTTCTACTAAAAATACAAAAAATTAGCCTGGCGTGGTAGTGGGCGCCTATAGTCCCAGCTACTTGGGAGGCTGAGGCAGGAGAGTGGCATGAACCCAGGGGGCGGAGTCTGCAAGTTTGCAGTGAGCAGACATCACGCCACTGCACTCCAGCCTGGGTGACAGAGCGAGACTGCATCTCAAAAAAAACAAAGAAAGACGTGCTTTCTAGCTGAGGCTGGCCTGTGGCTGACATCTGGAAACCTGGATTTCAGCAGGGTTCCCACCATTTCCAGAACTGCTAAGAGTGGTTCACTGTGCCTGTCTGTACAAATAATGTTGTTTATACACCAGCTTCCCTTCAGGGAGGAATTTTGGTTCATTTCAGGAAGAAGGTACAAACATGACCAGCCCCAAATAAAAACCTGAGGCACCGAGTCTCTGATGACCATCTCTGGTGGATACCATTTCACACGTGCTGTCACGATCACTTCTGGAGGAATCAAGCATGTCCTGTGTGACTCCACCAGAAGATTCTTGGAAGCTTGCACTTGGTTTCCTCCAGACTTCACTCACATGACTTTTCCCTTTGGTGGCCTTGCCATACTAAATCTTAGCTGGGAGTACAAATATATGCTGAATCCTGTGAGTCCTACTAGACAATCACTGAAGCTAGGGGTAAACTGGGAGTCTCCTGGCAGGTATATTCATCTATGTTTTCTTCCAAGTACACTTATGATTTTGCTTTCTACATTCAACTCTTTGATCCATCTGGAATTTTCTTTTGCTATATGGAGGGATGTAGGAAACAAGTCTTTTGTGGGTTTTAAAAATCTTCTTAACTGTGTAATAATACATACAGAAAATCATTCAAAACAAATGCACAGTTTAATGAATTATTATAAACAATCTTGTGACTACCCCCCAAGTCAAGAAGAAAATTTATTTGGAAGGCTGCATAAAGAAAGATTTGTACTGGATTCAAAACAGAACTGAAGAAGACTGAAAGATTATATAACATAAAAAAGCACAGTGAGTTTTAAGGACTTGCCCAAGGTCACAGATGTAATTAGCAACAGAGTAAGAATAAGAATGGAGTCTTCCGAACTTTAGTCTAAAAATCCTTGCCTATACCATACAACTGTCTCCAAGAATGACCCTTTTTCTATCGGGTACACATACTATACATACTATACCTTATACAGGAAGTTTTATTTGAAAGAATATCCAAAGGTTCACTAGAACGTATCTCATTCAGGCAATATTTTTTACAAAAATGGAAAAACATACAAATTCAAAGGTCAGAAAACAACATTAGAGAGAACTCACTACTACAAATAAGAAGCTAACTCCATATGTGACCAGCTGCAATTCAACCTTTCTCCTCCTCCTCCCCGCTCATCAAAATTCTCTCCTCCTTCAAGGCCCAGCACCCTCCCAGTTTCACAGTCAAGCACTCATTCTCCTATGTAGGTCACTCATTCAAATATCTACTGAAACTCTACCATGCGCCAGAGCTTGGTGGTCATGGGTATAAAGAGTGAAGAGGGAAGAGGCACGGATGTTGTCCAGGCTTACCTCACAGGTACATGATAACTGCATGTAGAAAGAAAATAACAGAAGGCCTGGGACAGACTGTTTGCGAATAACAGCATTTAAATGCAGAAGAAGGAAAGTCTGAAAAAGGGAATGGTAGGCAACACACAAAAACAGAAAGAAAACATGGGGTCAGAATAATTAGGAAAGATTTTCCTAGGAGACAGCAGTCAACCATCTTCAAATGATGCAAAAAGATCATGCAAGGTAAGAACTGAAAAGAATCCAGTTCATTTAGCAATAGAGTTCACACCTGACCTTGGCTCAAGTAGTTTCATTGAAGTGGTAGAGACAAAAGCAGACTGTGCAGGCTAGAGGAATCAGTGGAAGATTAAAAAGGATGTGAGGAATACAGTAAATGACAACTCTTTAGAAACTTTTAGTTATGAAAAGGGGAGGGGAAGTTATTTTTCATTATTTCAATCAAGTAAGAGCTCTGAGCACATTTAAATAGCAACAGGAAAAAGCCACTAGAGAAAGAGAGATTGAAGAGGGAAAAAATTATTAGACTGTGACCCTGAGAATATGGGAGAGATTAAGATTCAGCACAAGGTCTGAGAAATTACCTTAGATAGGACAGGAAGGCCATCTCTGCCATTATAATAGGAGGGGAACAGGAAGACTGGTGTTGATAAAATCAATGTTACAAATTTTATGGAAGGGCCTGAAAGAATTCCCTTCTGATGGTTTCTATTATTTCTGTAAAAAAGAAGGCAAAGTCTTCTTCTGAGATTTGGAGAGCAGAGGGCAAGTCAGCAGTGTGACAATGGTAGGAAAAGGCTTGCCACAGAGTGACAGGAAAAATTTGTTTGGTAAAATGAACTACAAATGTGAAGAAAGTGTAAAGGACCCAATTGAGGTTAGTGAATATAAATTTACAGCAGCATTAATCCACACAATCAAACAAATCAAAAATAAATCTCCTATTCTTTCTTCCCCCTACCCCAATAGCATTTACATCAGTGTCTAATCACTGAAAAAATACAAACATATACAGACAGTTTTCCAAATCTTCAGTTACTAATATGATTTAGGAAAATATCCTTTATTTCATATCAACCAACTAAAGAGAATTTCTGCTAAAAGAAGTGTCTAGATTTTGTGTGCATATATATACACACATATGAGAAACACACATTAAAAGAAGTATAAAATTCCTCCTTTGCATATATTATGGGGACAATTCCAAAGGGGCAATTATTTATAAACTATACAATTATTATTAACATACACTTGTGAAAGCCCAATTAATGATTCTCTCCAAGAGTCTATGATATAAAGGAGCCAATGGACCTATATTTTCATGTCAGATACATTACTGGTTTTAGTTAGTAAACTAAACCTAAGGTTATTAACGAACTTGTCTATTAGGAACAGCATAAGATTGCTTCACAAGAATGTTGTGAAACATTATATAATGTTATAATGGCTATCATATTATATGTGCAGCTTTTATATTCTTGTGTAATAAAGAATTTCAGTGGCCTCTGTCCATGTTCCTGAGAGGTAAGCGCTATACCCTTGGGATTTCCCCAGTAACTGAAGTGCCTTTGTTATTCATAGCAGGACCCTCTAATCACATCTGATAACTTATGCTGAGGAAGTAACTCATAGTGGGCCCCTAGACTGTTCATGCTAAGAGAGAACTTAGGATGGGGGTTGATTACACTAGAAAGACTAACCATCTTGCAGGTTTCAGCCAGGTGATTAGGGGAGTTGGGCAAGGAGAAGGGTTGGAGGGGGAGGGGTGTTAGAAATCGAGTCACATGGGCAATGATTCAATCAATCAATCATGCCTGGTCAGTAAAACCCTGGACACCAAAGTTCAGGCCAGCTGGTGAGCTTCTGTGATCAGCAGTGCATTGTGTGTATTATCACACATCGCTGTGCCAGAAAAGTACCCTGACACAACAGAAACTTTGCATCTGGAACCCTCTCAGGCCTTGCCCTACATGTCTCTCCCTTTGGCTGGTTTTAACTTGTATCCTTTTCTATAAAACTATAACCATAAATACAGGGCTTTCCTGAGTTCTGACTCATTCTAGCTAATGATTAAACCTGAGGGGGGTCCATGGAGACCCCCAAATCGGTATCCAACAGGTCAAAAGTGAGGGGGGCTCTGGGATCACAGGAACTTGTAGGTGGCGTATGAAGTCGATTCAGTCTAGTGGAGGGCTATGCCCTTAACCGGTTAGGTTTGGCAGAGTAATTATATATGATATAAAATATTTTCTATATGTTATATAAACATTATATATAATTATTATCTCTCAGAATACATTATTCCTTTAATTTTACCTTTTTCTTCCCCCCCCCCCTTAAGCTCAGTGGCAAGAAGAAATTTTCTTTTTCTTTTTTGTATTTTTTGTAGAAATGAGGTCTATGTTGCCCAGGCTGCTTGTGAACTCCTGGCCTCAAGCAATCCTCCTGCCTCAAACTCCCAAAGTGCTGGAATTATAGGTATGAGCCATCATATCTGGCTAACTTTACCTCCTTTTTAAATAAAGCTAACTACTACTATAAAAATAAGTATTTTAATAAATCAGGAGTCTACAAAATATTTGAGAACACATATTCCATCAGTTGGGAGCAAAACATAAATTATTAGTAGAATCTCACCTACAGTAGGAATCCTATGCTAGGTATGTTAATAACCCCATGTACTACCACCAAAGGAAAACTGAGCCAGGCCAGAAAGCTAAAAATCCCATGTGACAATACCTCAGAGACACAAGAGCTCATCATATGGAGGCATAACTTAGTACAAAGTCATAATTACATGATTTTAAGGGTTTTTTTAATTACTTCTAAAGACAGACCACAGTGACACAACTTGCAATTATAAATTCTGCTTTAAAAAACTGGTTCATTTTAAATTACCACAAATATGGACTGTTTTATTTAAAACCTCCCTACACAAAAAAAGTGCCAGGACCTTATGAATTCACTGGCAAATTCTCCTTCATAACTTCTTCCAGAGAAGAGAAAAAGGTGGGGTAAGGGGATGGCACATCCCTGATGTTAAGAGGCCAGAATAACCTTGATACCAAACAAGGGTATCCCCAGAAAGAAAGATAAAAGCAAATAAAAGATATTTCTCATGAATATAGAGGCAAATTAGATAATAAAATAATATTGAAATCATAATACATAAGTAAAAAATATGTAAGTCAAATCCAGTGACACATAAAAAGGATAATACATCATACCAAAATTGGATTTATTCTAAAGATGCAAAGTTGGTTTAACATTTAAAATCAGTGTAATCTGCCACATTAACACAATAGAGAATAACAATCATATGATCAATATATACAGAAAAGGCATTTGATCAAATTCAACATCTGTTCATGCTAAACAGATGGGAACAAACTATTCATGTTGAATAGACAAGGAAGAAAAGAGAACTTCCTTAATCTGATAAGAGATTTTTATTTACAGCAAACATTATATCTAAAGGTAAAATATCGAACACTTTTCCTCTGAGTTCAGGAACAAGGCAAAGATGTTCACTATTACCAATTCTATTCAAATTTGTACTGCAAGTTTTATTCAGAGCAGTAAGACAAAGAAAAATAAAATGCATTAAGATTAGAAAGGAAAAAATAACGTTTTCATTATTTAAAGATAATGACTGGTACACAAAAAATCCAAAGCAATCTATGGAAAAATTAATAGAATAACAAAACACACAAATAAATTGGTTTCCTATATAATAGTAATAAACCATTAGAAAACAAAATTTGAAAACACCTATTACAATGACATCAAAACACATCAAATAGCTGGGAATTAATCTAGGGAAAAATATGTAAGACGCCTACAAAGAAAACTAAAATACACCACTATGAGAAATTAAGGAAAACTTAAAGGATACACCATATTCACAGATTAGAAAATATTAATAAGATGTCAATTCTCCCCAAATTCATCTATAGACAATACAATCCAAGCACAATCCATCAGGTATCTTGGGTAACACTAAAGCTGATCCTAGAGCCAGGCACAGTGGCTCAAGCCTATAGTGGTTCCAGGCCAGCCTGGGCAACATAAGAAGATACTAACTATCTCAATCAATCAATGAATGAGTGGATGAATAATTTTTAAAAGTGTGGACACCACTAGAAGAAAAAAAAAAGAGTTGATTCTTTCTATAATTTAAAGAAATGCAAAGGACCAAGATTTGCCAAAACTATCTTGAAGAGAAAAAACAGTTAGACGTCTTTGGTCAGATTTCAAGGCTAACTACAGTAGGCTGGGCACAGTGGCTCAGCCCTGTAATTCCAGCACTTTGGGAGGGCAAGGCAGGCTGATCGCTTGAGCTCAGGAGTTTGAGACCAGTCTGGGCAACATGGTGAAACCTCATCCCTACAAAAAAAAAAAAAAATTTAGCTGGGCGTGGTGGCGTGCACCTGTAGTCCCTGCTACTTGAGAGGCTTAGGTGGGAGAACTGCTTGAGCCCAGGAGGTAGAGGTTGCAGTGAGCCACGATCATGCCACTGCACTCCAGCCTGGGCAACAGAGCAAGACCTTGTCTCAAAAAAATAAACACATAAAATAAAAACTACAGTAATTAAAAGTGTACTATGCTAACAAAAAATAAGTAGACCACTTGAACAAAATAGAAAATGCATAAAAGACAAATATGTATATACTCACCTGGTTTACAACAGAAGTATCACTGCAATGCAGTAAGTAAATGATGGTCTTTTCTTTTTTTTTTTTTTTTTTTTTGGAGCGGGGTTCTCGCTCTGTCGCCCGGGCTGGAGTGCAGTGGCCGGATCTCAGCTCACTGCAAGCTCCGCCTCCCGGGTTCCCGCCATTCTCCTGCCTCAGCCTCCCGAGTAGCTGGGACTACAGGCGCCCGCCACCTCACCCGGCTAATTTTTTTTTTATTTTTTAGTAGAGACGGGGTTTCACCGTGTTAGCCAGGATGGTCTCGATCTCCTGACCTCGTGATCCGCCCGTCTCGGCCTCCCAAAGTGCTGGGATTACAGGCTTGAGCCACCGCGCCCGGCCAATGATGGTCTTTTCAAAAAATGGTGTTAGATCAACCATATTGCAATATGGGAGAACAATATTTAATCCCTACCTCACACCATATCTATTAGTCCATTTTCATGATGCTGATAAAGACATATCCAAGACTAGGGAATTTACAAAGGAAAGAGGTTTAATGGAGAACTACAGTTCCATGTAGCTAGGGAAGCCTCTCAATCATGGCAGAAGGCAAGGAGGAGCAAGTCACATCTTAACATGGATGGCAGCAGGCAAAGAGACAGCTTGTACAGGCAAACTCCTGTTTTTAAAACCATCAGACCTCCTAAGACCCATTCACTATCACCAGAACAACACGGGAGAGACTCACCCCCATGACTCAATCATCTCCCACTGCATTCCTCCCACAGCACATGGGAATTATGGGAGCCACAAGATGAGATTTGGATGGGGACACAGAGCCAAGCCATATCATTATACATAAAAGAAAATCAATTCCAGATGGATCATAAATCTAAATGTCAAAGGTAAAACAATAAAGTTTCTAGAGAAATAAAGAATATTCTCATTACCTCGAGATAGGAAAAGATATCTTAAAACAAGAAGCTAGATGGTAAGGGAGTCTGAAAAATATGATTAGCAGAATCTGTCCCAAAGAGTAGCTTATAAATGTGGAGCTGGAAATACCCATCACTGAAAAAACTTTCATAATCTGACAAAAAGCATCTATGTAAAATCTACAGCAAATATATCTCATACAAAATCAGAAACAAGATGTGCACTATCATCACTTCTAAGCAAATAGAACTGAAACCACTAGAAAATGCAATATGGAAGTAGGAGATACTAAAAACTGTCATTATTCACAGATTACATGATATTTATGGGATAGGGTATGTAAACTAAGAAAGTTAATCATGTTGCATACAAGATTAGAGTACAGAAGTCAACTGAGATAAATGAGAACAAAGTATGAGACAACGTAGCTTTTAAAAACGTATAATTAACAATGGCAATAAAAACTACAAGTTATTTGGAAATAAATCTAATGAAACATGTCATAGTCCTTTACAGAGAAAATTATAATCCTAACTATAATTCATAACATCTAAATTAATGCAAAAGCATAACATTCATGGACTTTTTTGTTGTTTTTTGTTTTGTTTTTTCCTTCTTTTGAGACGGAGTTTCATTCTGTCACCCAGGCTGGAGTGCAGTGGTGCGATCTCGGCTCACTGCAACCTCTGCCTCCTAGGTTCAAGCGATTCTCCTGCCTCAGCCTCCCAAATAGCTGGGATTACAGGCATGCGCCACCACACCTGGCTAATTTTGTATTTTTTGTAGAGATGCAGTTTCACCATGTTGGTCAGACTGGTCTCTAACTCCCGACCTCAGGTGATCCACCCACCTCAGCCTCCAAAAGTGCTGGGATTACAGGTATGAGCCACCACGCCCAACTACATTCATGGATTTCCATGTCAGGATAGGTTAATGATAATAACCCCCAAGTCTCCATGGCTTAAAAACAACCAACATTAGTTTCTCACCTGGACTACGCCTCAATCATAGATCAGGAGGAGGGCTCTGCTCACTGGAGTCGGTTGATAGAGGCAACACTATCTCAAACACTGCCAGTTAGTGCCATATCCTCAATCCTTCTGGCTCAATTCAACCCTACTGTGGTGAAACTAATCGCATGTCCCTCACTCTGTCCCAGCACTAAATTATATTTTGTGCCCAAAAGAGAGAACTAGAAATAAGTGGTAAACAGCACTAATGCTCACAAATAAACTCAATATTGCAAAGATGGAAACCCCCCACAGTCAAACATTCTCTACAGAAAACAGTGCTTTGTGAAAGCTGAAAAAAATTATAAAATTCCTATGGAATATGAATGGAACAGAATATGTAATAGCAAAGAGCCAAGACTAACTGTCAATCTTCCATAAAAGTGAGGTAGGAGTGGCTCAATCAGATTTCAAGACTTATAAAGCTATGACAATTAAGATTCAGTGTGGCAAATGCAACTGTCAGCACATAGACAAATCAATAGATTAAAACAGAGAACACAGAAAGAGAACTGGGAATACACGGAAACTTGAGATTGACAAAAATGCCATTAAGAATCAGAGAAGAAAAAAATGGACTACACATCAGAAAAAAAAGATCCAAATCTAACAGTACCAAATGTTGGCAAAGATGGTAAACAAACCAAGAACTCTGGTTCACTACTGATGGGGTACATATCAATACAACCTCTGAAGAGCAATTCTGCAATAAAGACATCCCTAGCAAAGTTGAAGAGGAACATACCCTTCCACCTAGTAATTCTGCCATTCAAGAAGCCCATCTACAAACTGTTTATCACCAGTCAGCAAAGAGATAAGGAACACCTTTTATTGAAAAAGTGCTGCTAGAATAAGAAGTGTTAAATAAATTAACAGTGATAGTTGATTTACATTTTGAGGCAAGTTCCTTATTTGCCAGAAATAATTCCCCAGTGCTCAGACAACACTTTATGTAACACTGTCTTAGAAAAAAACTCTCCCAGAGGCTGAGTGTGGTGGCTCACGCCTTTAATCCCAGCACTTTAGGAGGCTGAGGTAATCAGATGGCTTGAGCTCAGGAGTTCAAGACCAGCCTGGGCAACATGGCAAAACTCTGTATCTACAAAAATAAAAAATAAAAAAATAAAAAATTAGCCAGGCATGGTGGTATGCACCTGTAGTCCCAGCTACTCAGCACTCGGGAGGCTGAGGTGGGAGAATCCCTCAAGCCTGCAATGAGTCGTGATCATGTCCCTGCACTCCAGCCTGGGCAACTGAGAACTGAGCAAGATCCTGTCTCAAAAGGGAAAAAAAAAAAAAAAGGAACTCTCCCAGGAAGAGACAAGCACAAGGACACATGTGTGAAAGTGTTCACAGCCCAGGATTAGTAAAAGCAAAAACATATAAACAATCTAAATATCAGTCAACAGGAGAAGGAATAAATATGCAGAGTCACACAACAATTGAAATAAATAAACAAGAATTATATGTCACATGAGCCAACAAGACCATATCTGAAAAATCTAATATCAAACAAAATAAGTTGCAGAAGGATATGTACAGTTTAGTCCCATTTATGGAAAGTTTTTAAATGCAATACATATAGAGTATGATATATACATCACAGCAATGACAATCTCTGAATGAGAACGGAGAGGGAAGGAGGGGAAGAGGAAAGAGAGGAAAAAGGGAAGAAAAGAAAAATGATATGATAAGGAGTAACACAGGGTGTCTGAATTACATCTGCAATGTTTATTTAAAAAAATAAGGCCGGGCACAGTGGCTCATGCTTGTATTCCCAAAACTTTGGAAAGCCAAGGCGAGTGGATCACCTGAGGTCAGGAGTTTGAGACCAGCCTGACCAAAATGGAGAAACTCCATCTCTACTAAAAATACAAGGAGGCTGAGGCAGGAGAATAGCTTAAACCCGGGAGGTGGAGGTTGCAGTGAGCCAAAATCGCCCCACTGCACTCCAGCCTGGGCAACAAGAGCAAAACTCCATCTCAAAATAAATAAATAAATTAATTAATTAAAATAAAATACAAGACCTGAAGCTAATAGCAAAAAATGTAAAAATTTGACAAAGATGAGTTAGACATACATAAATGTTAATAAGGTTACTCTCCAAGGCTGGGCACGGTGGCTCACACCTGTAATCCCAGCACTTTGGGAGGCCAAGGTGGGTGGATCACCTAAGGTCAGGAGTTTGAGACCAGGTTGGCCAACATGGTGAAACCCCATCTCTACTTAAAATACAAAAATTAGCCAGGCATGGTGGCGGGCACCTGTAATCCCAGCTACTCGGGAGGTTGAGGCAGGAGAATCGCTTGAACCCGGGAGAAGGAGGTTGCAGTGAGTCAAGATCGCGCCATTGCACTCCAGCTTGGGCGACAAGAGCAAAAAAACTCCATCTCAACATTACTCTCCATACTTTCCTTCATGGTTGAAATAATTCATTATTTTTAAAAGGATATATATATTCCATGATAATTTTATTTTATAATTATATAAAAAGGGAAATAAAATACATCAGTAATTGTTCTTCTTAATACTTTTCAAATATTTTTCAGTGAAAATACATTTTTTGATTAGAAAAAAAACAGCATACAGGCCGGCATATGCAGTGGCTCACTCCTGTAATCCCAGCACTCTGGGAAGCTAAGGCAGAAGAATCACTGGAGCCCAGGAGTTTGAGACCAGCCTAAGCAACACAGCAAGACCCTGTCTCTACAAAAAATTGAAAAATGAGCCAGGCGTGGTGGTACGTGCCTGTAGTCCCAGCTACGCAGGGCGCTGAGGTGGGAAAATCACTTCAGCTCAGGAGGTTGAGGCTGCAGTGAGCTAGATCATGCCTCTGCGCTCCAGCCCAGGTAAAAGAGCAAGATCCTGTACCAAAAAGAAAAAGAAAAAAAAAGTATACAGAGCAAATATTTTCCAAAAATCCATGTTTTAAAGACAAGAAAAAAAATTTCTTAATCACAGAACTTTAAAGCTTAAAAGGAACCTTAAAGCATATGAAAGAACAAAAAGAGGCAGGGCACGGTGGCTCACACCTGTAATCCCAGCATTTTGGGAGGCCGAGGTAAGTGATCACAAGGTCAGGAGTTCAAGACCAGCTTGGCCAACATGATGAAACCCCGTCTCTACTAAAAATACAAAAATTAGCTGGGCGTGATGGTGTGCATCTGTAATCCCAGCTATTCAGGAGGCTGAGGCAGGAGAATCACTTGAACTCGGGAGGTAGAGGTTGCAGTGAGCCAAGATTGCACCATTGCACTCCAGCCTGGGTGACAGAGCGAGACTCCGTCTCAAAAAATAAAAAAAAAGAAAGAAAGAACAAAAAGAACATTTGAGACTCCGTCTCAAAAAATAAAAAAAAAGAAAGAAAGAACAAAAAGAACATTTGATCTCAAAGGAAAAGTATCAAAACCCTGAGAATCTCAAAATTCCAAAACAAAACAAAAATCCAGTTTAGCTCATGTTAAGTGTGACATTCATGTAGGAGGAAAAAAATCTACTAAAAATATAAATTATGTATAAATACACACATGTGTTTTTGTTTTGGAGACAAGGTTCTGCTGTTGCCCAAGCTGGGGTGCAGTGGTGCAGTTACAGCTCACTGCAGTCTCAATCCATTCTCCCACCTCAGCTTCTGGAAGTAGCTAGAATCATAAACATATGCCACTGCACTCATCTAATTGTTTTATTTTTTGTAGAGATGAGGTCATCCTATGTTGCCCAAGCAATCCTCCCACTTCAGCCTCCCAAAGTGCTGGGATTACAGGCATGAGCCACCACACCCAGCTCATTTATTTTCCTTTAAATAATTCAAATTTATATTATTCACCTGTCTTTAGTTTCTCTATCTAAAGACGAAGAAGGAACTCTCCCTCCTCTTACCCGCATAGAAAGAAAACGACCACTAAAGTTTTAAGGACTTCAGTGTTGCCTACTTTTAGCTACTGACATTTCTGAAAACATTAAATCATTCCTGAGAAATAAAACTGTCCACAGAAATCGCACATTTTTCAGATCTCTCTCAAAAATACAACTTTAACTTCTAAATTAGGGAGGAAAAGCTATTTTCTCACAGGACCAGAAAAGGCAATAAACCTACAATTACTTATTTTTCCCTCACATCATTATTAATGGAAAAAGCATGTTAAAAAAGAAAAAAAGAGAAGAGAAAAAAGAAGAGAAGAGGAGAAGAGAGAAAAGAGGAGAAGAGAGAAGAGAAGAGGGGAAAAAAAAAAAGAAAAGAAAAGGCAATAAATCAGTTTTCTTTCAGGACAACCTGAACATCAAAACATTCCTTAAAAATTATGCAAGAAAAGTAAACCATCAAAAGGAATAGGGAAAGGATTCTATTTAAGGTAATGTTATCCCTGGTTTGGTTGAATTTCAGAGGATTCTTTCTGGTTTGTTTAATTATGTGTCATTACTAACTTTATGAGCATGAATTACTTGTGTGAATTAGAATGAGTAGTTATTTCTGAGTGACAGGTTTCAGGTTTTTTAAGGTTGCTTAAATTTTCTACAAAGAATATTATTTTTTTCTGAATATGAAAATAAATTTTAAAATACAAATCAGGTTAGAAGTCTTAAGTAGAAGCTGAGATTGAAGAGAAAGCTAAAAATATCTAGACCACTGCTAACACTACACGGTATTTTTTAAAAGATCTATCAAGTTCCTATAGAAATATACTACACTATAATATTCTTTCTAATGGTATTTACTTTCTTCTGATTCACATATATAAGTACATAAAATATATCATAGTCACAAAGCAGTTTCACATGGCCTTCTGAGCCTCAGAAAATTGTGAGGCTCACTTATAGATGCATTTATAGACTCACAACCTAACTGACCTGCCAGAGGTCACCGTGTGAATGATACACAGATTCAGAAGCTGAATCCAGGTCAGGTGCAGTGGCTCATGCCTGTAATCCCAGCACTTTGGGAGGCCGAGGACCTGAGGTCAGGAGTTCGAGATGAGCCTGACCAATATGGTGAAATTCCATCTCATCTCTACTAAAAATATAAAAATTACCCAGGCGTGGCAGCATGTGACTGTAGTCCCAGCTACTAGGGAGGATAAGACAGGAGAATTGCTTGAACCCAGGAGGCAGAGGTTGCAGTGATCCGAGATCGCGCCACTGCTCTCCAGCCTGGGCATCAGAGTGAGACTCAGTCTCAAAAAACAAAAAACAAAACAAATAAGCTGAACCCAGAGGCCTCTACCCTCCAAGCACACACTGGAACACAGTACCTGCCTGTAAAGAACTTCTAGTAAAGCAAGTAGTAATAGCTCCAATTTACAGTTGAGAAAACAGAGCCTTGAAAACATTCTGTTGACCAAGATTACAAAGCTACTAAGTGGCAGGGCTGATTCAAATCCTAGACAGTCCAATGCTCCTTCTAGCATGCTAAATTATGACACGGTTTAAGCGAGAAAGCAGGTGAAGATACTAAATCTTACTAGACAACTATATACAACATGCCTCCAAACCAGCAGAGGTGCAGCAGTTACTGCAGAGAGAAGGAAAAGAAGAGAACAGAAAAAGATGAAAAGGAAGGGGAGAACCAGTAAAAGAGCAGAAAATCAAGCGCTCTTTAGACAAGACCTTTTCCTAGGACATACCAATTCTGGGAAAAGAGAGTGAGTGTGAGATAAAGAGAGACAGAGAGAGAGTGTGTGTCTGTGTGTGTGGTGTGTGTTTCATGTCCCAGCTGAAACATTTTCAGAAATGGGAGCCCAAAAACTAAGAAAAGAGTAAGAAACTAACCTATAAGGAATTCACAAAAATTGGATACATCAGGCTGGAAGGCAGGGAAGAGAATGGACTCTAACAGTCAGTACAATTAGGAGTTTGAGGCTAAAACTATGGGAAAGGAAGCCCTAGCTGGCATCTAGATTTTGTGTATAATACTAATATTTTCTGGTAGATCAATCCTGTGAATTATAAATCTAACCAGATACTAACTGGAAGTTAAAGTCGACTTCCTCTATTTGAAATACCATCTCAATTCCCCAAAAGCCACTCTCATACTTGGCAAAACCCAAATGAGGCCAGCAGGATGCTTCTTTAAGAATTAATTAGCTGGGCATGGCAACAGGCCCCTGTAATCCCAGCTATTTGAGAGCCTGAGGCAGGAGAATCACTTGAATCCAGGAGGCGGAGGTTACAGTAAGCCAAGACTGTGCCACTGCATTCCAGCCTGGGCAACAGAGCAAGACTCTGTCTCTAAAAAAACAAAGCAGCCGGGTGCAGTGGCTCACGCCTGTCATCCCTGCACTTTGGAGGCCAAGGCAGGTGAATCACGAGGTCAGGAGTTTGAGTTCAGCCTGGCCAACATGGTGAAACCCCATCTCTACTAAAAATACAAAAAATTAGCTGGGCGTGGTGGTGGGCACCTGTAATCCCAGCTACTCGGGAGGCTGAAGCAGGAGAATCATTTGAACCTGGGAGGCGGAGCAGTGAGCCGAAATCGAGCCACTGCACTCTAACCCAGGCGACAGTACAAGACTCTGTCCCACCAGGCGTGGTGGCTCACACCTGTAATCCCAGCACTTTGGGAGGCCAAAGTGGGAGGATCACGAGGTCAGGAGATAGAGACCATCCTGGTTAACACAGCGAAACCCCATCTCTACTAAAAATACAAAAATTAGCCAGGCATGGTGGTAGGTGCCTGTAGTCCCAGCTACTCGAGAGGCTGAGGCAGGAGAATGGCGTGAACCTGGGAGGTAGAGCTTGCAGTGAGCCGAGATCACGCCACTGCACTCCAGCCTGAGCGACAGAGTGAGACTCCGCCTGAAAAAAATAAAAAATAAAAAAGACTCCGTCTCAAAAAAAAAAGAATGTCCAGAAATTTGATCTCTACTCCTGTTTTTAAAGAGTTACGCCTACCCCCGGCCTTTTTTACAGAACTCAACAGATGCAAATGTACTTAAAAGGAGAATGTCAGGCAGTCTAACAGTAAACATAAATATAAGCTGGGAATGGGGAGAAGATCCATTATCAGAGAGAGACAATCCATCATGGTTCCTGCAGGAGCTGCCTCTCTCCAGCCAAGGCCCAAGGGGTGGCAATGACTACCTTCACAGGCAACCAAGTCCTGAGCAGGAGGTCCTTGCTGATGGAGTCCTTTGCTAGTAACCCTGCCCCACAGAATTAAGGCAATCAGACAGATTATCTTTCTGTTCCCTAGTCCACCAGTCTGTCCCCACAGGGCCCAGGCAGATACCCTAATCTGGAAACCCCTGCATCTGGATCCACTACAGGTCAGGATAGAGTCTTTCTTTCTTTCCCTGGCCTTCTTTTTTTTTTTTTTTGAGATGAAGTCTCGCTCTGTCACCCAGGCTGGAGTACAGTGGCGCCATCTCTGCTCACCACAACCTCCGCGTCCCAGGTTCAAGCGATTCTCCTGCCTCAGCCTCCTGAGTAGAGGGTACTATAGGCACGTGCCACCACACTCAGCTAATTTTTTTTATTTTTAGCAGAGATGGGGTTTCACTGTGTTACCCAGGATGGTCTCAAACTCCTGACCTCGTGATCCGCCCATCTCGGCCTCCCAAAGTGCTGGGATTTCAGGCGTGAGCCACTGTGCCCGGCCTTTTGCATATGATTCCAGGCTACTTCAAACTCCCTGCCAATCCAGCATAGCCCAGAACAAGGCTATCCCTCCCTGCTCATACTGCTTACCACCCCACACTCCCTTCCCCACAACCCCATCATGTCCTCTCCTCCCACCGCACACACACACACAGAGGAAGCAGAGGAAATCATAGGAGTAGCTTGGCAAGATTGGGCCAGGTGACAAGACAGAAGCCCTAGATTTAATGAGTAAGTGGCAGACTCCTGACACTGAGGTCCACAAACACTCCTACCTTCTAAGGCCCTTTCCCCCAGAGACAGCGGCTGGCAGAGATACTCAGTGAGAAATCGGTTTTAGGAGGTGACAAGCAGGAAAGATTACTTCAGCTTGTGAAAGCTAGCTTAGAAGAAATAATATATACTATGCAAGAGTTCAGACTGCATAAAAGTCAAATGTACGATAGTTAAGATCCACTCAAAGCAGCTACTTAGAAGAACAATGCTCATCTGGGTGTGTAAACCCTAGAATGTTCTTTTTTTAAAACCCTATTTAAATCCTAGTAGCTGTAGTTTCACTTTTGCCTTCAGTATATCATAATGATATTAACATATCAATCACGAGCCCAAAAGTTCTAGGAGCTAAAGAATCTAGGAGGGAATAAACAACGTCCTCACTGCTCTTCTAAACAATTCTTCCAATCTCCCAATTTGTCATTTCTCTAAACGCCCAAGAAATAAAGATATGTGAAAATAGCAAAAACAGGCCAAAATTTATTTTAAAGTTGAATTCTGGTTTCAAAATTATCCCATCCCTCAAAATTTCACCTAAAGAAGACATTTCATAGCAGCAGCAGCAATACATATACCAAAATACAGTAGAATGCATAGGAGGGTAGGGAGAAGGGGCCCAACAGTTAAATTAGAAGATAGCAACAAAAAGCACTTTTGAATTGAAGCTACAAAATCCCAGGAATTCACTGGATATTGAGTCCATGATATCAGAGAATTACAATCTGAATTTACAGAGTTTCAATCAAAAGACCATCCAATATCATCTAAGAGTGAAAAGGACACCATACTCTCATTCTGCCTTAGAATGAAGTAGAATTAAATGGCTTTTCTCAAAATCACAATGCATGACAAAATGGCAGAATTAGGAACATCCAATTACCATGATGCCTCCTTCATACCTCTTTTCACAAACAGAACAACTGGCTGGACATGGTGGCTCACGCCTAAAATCACAACATTTTGGGAGGCCCAGGTAGGAGTACAGCGTGAGCTCATGAGTTCCAGACCAGCCTAGGTAACACACAGAGACTCTGTCTCTACCAAAAAAAAAAAAAAAAAAAAAAGTAGCCAGTCATGGTGGCACACAACTATGATCCCAGTTACTTGGAAGGCTGAGGTGGGAGGATCCACTCGAGCCCAGAAGGTCAAGGTGCAGTGAGCCATGATTGTGCCACTGCACTCTAGCCTGGGCTACAAAGGAAGACCTGTGTCAAAAATTAAAAATAAAACAAAATGTAGTCCCAGCTATTAGAGAGGCTGAGGTGGGAGGACTGCCTGAGCCCAGGAGATCAAGGTGGCAGTTAGCCATGATTGTGCCACTGTACTCCAGCCTGGTGACACAGCGAGACCCTGTCTCAAAAAAAAATTAAAAATTTAAAAAAAAAAAAAAAAACTCCATGATGCCATTCCTGGAGCATGTAAAATGATTTTTTGTGATTGTGGCACACAAAGTTATTTGTAAACGATCATCCATCGTCTTTTCCTTGTGCACAGTGCTAAATAACATCTCCAAGGGAGGCCGAGGTAGGTGGATCGCTTGAGCCCAGGAGTTCGAGACCAGCCTTCATGGTAAAACCCCATCTCCACTAAAAATATAAAAATTAGCCAGGCGTGATGGCATGCGCCTGTAGTCCCAGCTACTCAATGGGGCTGAGGCAGGAGGATCACGTAAGCCTTGGGAGATCAAGGCTACAGTGAGCCATGATTGCCCCACTGCACTCCTGCCTGGACAAGAGAGTGAGACACTTTCAAAAAAAAAAAAAAAAGACTTCAAGTTTTATCTTTTTCTTCTTTTTGCAAATTTTTTTTTTATGTTTAGCATCACAGAGAATAGAGATTTCAGGCATTTGTAAATTAACATGAACTTAACCAATTATCTCAGGATAGCTAGAAAAGGAAAAAAACAAAAACAAAAACATGATGATCTTGGGGGCAAATTGCTACCTGATAACCTATGCATTTTTAAATGCTCCTACAAAAAAAAAAAAAAAAAAATGCACACATCCTAAGGAACTAAATCTACTAACCTCTACAATCAATGTGATACATGGTTTATCCAATCTTGACAAAAATCCTCAGGATCACCAATGGTATGTTCATCCACTCGTACAAATGCAATTGTATAAAGAATCTATTATTTAGAACCAAAAAAATACAATTAACAGACGTATATGCATAGCTACCATGTTAAGAAAAAAATAAAGCACTTTTCATTTCTTGTTAGATATTTGATGCCCTGCTTTGCAAATTCAGTATGAGGAAAAAAAATTGTAATGACTACCAAATTTGAAAAAGAATAAGGCATATGTCCACAAACCAAATTTACTGAGAACATGCTAATACTTCAAAAAATACACTGCTAATGATTCGCTGAAGACTTAAAATCTCTAATACCAATGCAACATATTTTATCATATATGTATATGTGTGTATATATATCATAAATACATAAACTGTTACATTAAAGTTAGATGTGTTTCAATTATACAATAGTTTTATAAGAAGTGTTACTAAACATGTATACATGTTTTTAGCACATTACATATGAGAACGTAAATGGCTGACAGACATAACCCTGGTCACCGCTGTCCTCTCTTAGCATTCTTCATCTCCTTTCTCTGATTATCTTCCTCTCACTCTTAAATATGCATATGCATGGCCCCCAGTCAGCTGCCTGTGAAGAATATGCCCATTCCCACAGCTCTACCAAGGGAATCATTCCCAAACTATCTCCCTACCTTCAGAACCAAGGTTCCCACACACCTGCAATCCATGTGCCAAGATGTGCTATCTCTTCCCATTCTTAAAACAATCCTGGCCAGGCACGGTGGCTCACGTCTGTAATCGCAGCACTCTGGGAGGCCGAGGAGGGCAGATTGCTTGGGTACAGGAGTTCGAGACCAGCCTGGGCAACATGGCCAAACCCTGTCTCTACAAAAAATACAAAAATTAGCCAGGCGTGGTGGCGCCCACCTGCAGTCCCAGCTACTCAGGAGGCTGAGGTGGGAAGATGGATTGAGACTGGGAAATTGTGGCTGCAGTGAGCCAAAATCACACCACTGCACTTCAGTCTGGGTGACAGAGAGAGACCCTGTCTCAATAAAAAAGAAAGAACAGAAAAAAAAAATCTTCTAAGTTTTATTATCTCATTTTACAGATGAGAAAACCAAGGCCCACAAGTTAGGTCCCTTGTTCAAGAACACAAGAAGTATCAGAATCAGGATTCAAAACTGTCTTTGATTCCAATTCCAGAGGTTTTAGCCACTACTCAAAACAGTCTCCCTAAACAACATGGGGCCTCAATAACTCAACCCATTCATTCAACAAATAATCTTTCTGCTGAACACAGACTACGTATCTGCGGAATCTGTTCTCTCTTTTCTTCACTTTCCTAAATCTGTCTAGAGGCTGCACTCTCCCTTACTCCTCCACCTTCTAGTCTCAGGTCAGATTTAGATTCATCTCTAACTCCTTCCTTCTTTAATAACCCTCATCTCGTTAGCCAACAATTTCTCCCTATTTTAGGGATTTTAGATTATATTAACTCCTTGCCAAATCCACTTCCACTGTCCCAACTCAGACCCTAAGTTTCTTTTTACTTGGCCACTGTGATACCCTCCTAATTAGTCTTGCGGCTCTTGGTCTCAGGATCCTTGCAATCAGTGTTACACCACTGCTATCTGCTACCCTTATAAAACAGACCTACTCATGTTATGCTCCTGCTTAAAAGCTTTGATGGTTCTCTACTGTCTATAGAACAAAGTCCAAACTAGTTCTGTTGGCATTCCTACAACACACTGGTCCCAACCTATCTCCACATCATCATCTGCTATTATACTCCACACCAAAAATAACAATAATTTATAAGAGCTTAAGTGTTTATACAGTACATTTTCACATACATTAATTCTAACAATACTATGAGTGATTCTTGTCATTCCAATGTTAATAGGAAGAAACTGAGGCTTGCAAAAGTAAGGTAATTTGTCCAAGATCTCAAATCATAAAGGCAGCATGGGCCAAGTCTCAAACCACACAGCTGATCCCCTTTCCCAGTACTTCACACAGCACCCCCATTCCCATCACAACAGACTTACTCAGCGGTTTTTGTTTTGCATATTTTCTTATCTCCATGTCTCAGCTCAAGCTATTTTTCCTTTAGCCTCAAATACCATTCTCATTTCTTGAGGTTTCCAAAGAACTGTGTTAGGCAGTTCACTTACCATGCTTTGTATAAGTTATTTATATTTGCATATAAATCTGTCTCTGCACTGAATTATAAGCCCTCTGAGGACAGCACCATACATTATTTACTCAATTTTAAAAGTCTGCTTATTGAATTGAAAAAATATGTGGGCAAAACAAGCCATATAAGATGAGAAGCATCAAGGCCAGGCCTGAAACGAGATCTCAGCAACAGGGATCAAACCATCTGAGAACACTGGCAGTGACGTGACTTCAATTTTAACATCTATCTTCTGAACAAGGTCAATGCTCCTGTGCCAACTATTCTCACTGACACTGGCCTTTATTACATATTATAGTTTACTGAAAGCATAATTCAAAACAGAATGTGGTGGGCCGGGTGCAGTGGCTCAAGCCAATATGGGAGGCCGAGGCAGGCGGATCACTTGAGGTCAGGAGTTCAAGACCAGGCTGGCCAACATTGTGAAACCCCATCTGTACTAAAAAATACAAAAAGTAGCCAGGTGTGACAGCACACGCCTTGTAGTCCCAGCTACTCAGGAGGCCGAGACGGGAGAATCACTTGAACCTGGGATGCAGAGGTTGCAATGAGCCAAGATCGTGCCACTGTACTCCAGCCTGGGCGACAGTGAGACTCTTGTTTTAAAAAAAAAAAAAAAATCAGAATGCAGTGAAAGTAAAAAAATCAGAACGGAAATTAATTTTTAAAAAATAGAACTTTGGGAGGCCGAGACGGGCGGATTACGAGGTCAGGAGATCGAGACCATCCTGGCTAACACTGTGAAACCCTGTCCCCGTCTCTACTGAAAAATACAAAAAAACTAGCCGGGCGAGGTGGCGGGCGCCTGTAGTCCCAGCTACTCAGGAGGCTGAGGCAGGAGAATGGCATAAACCCGGGAGGCGGAGCTTGCAGTGAGCCGACATCCGGCCACTGCACTCCAGCCTGGGCGACAGAGAGAGACTCTGTCTCAAAAAAAAAAAAAAAAAAAAAAAAAACAGAAATATCCGTGGCCATTTTCCATTTTAAATTTCTGATTTGGTTAAGTAACCAAAATGTAAATGATACAGGCTTGCCTTGGCCTTTCTACAAAGATCAGCTCAGAAGCCTGTATTCTGGTCATTTAAGCAATTAGCTCTTAGGGGCTATTTCACCATGGCCACAGAATCATGTTCGACACACAGCTTCCCACGTCTCATCCTCTAAAAGAGTCACCAGGAGTCCCAGCACTAGCAGAGGCTCTCTCAGAAGACACTTGACATGCTGATTATCTGGCCAACTTTTGCAGCTGAAGTTTCCCATAGCTATGTCAAATGGTCAAATTGAATAGTGCATCCTTTAAGATTACACGTTGTTGCTCCTTCATGAGTCGCCTTTATCCCAACGAAGATCAGATTCTAAGGATGCCTTACTTATAACTATAAAGCCCAGAATATGAAACCACTAAACAGCTGACCAGGTGAAAAGTCTCAAATGCTTCCTTCCCTGTGGGAAATCTCTCAACCCACTGCTGAAATATTAACCATAATGTCAACTTTTCCGTAAAGTGGCAGAAGATAATATTAGCAGAAAAACTAGCCACATGTCTTACACTGAATTTCATTTCATTTGCAATAGTCATAATCACTCTAAGCATAAGAAAAGCAAGCTACAGGCTCTGACCTTAACTAATTTACAAACTAGATTTCAGAACTGCCTTTAACAGTCAAAACTAATGGTTTTCTTTTTTGGCAACTTACTCAAAAATCTACTATCAGAATATTTTTTTCTTTTTTCTGAGATGCAGTTTCACTCGTTTCCCAGGCTGGAGTGCAATGATGTGATCTCAGCTCACCACAACTTCTGCCTCCCGGGTTCAAGCAGGAGTCTTACTCTGTCGCCCAGGTTGGAGTGCAGTGGCACAATCTTGGCTCACTGCAACCTCTGCCTCCCAGGTTCAAGTGATTCGAGTAGCTGGGACTACAGGCATGTGCCACCACAACCAGCTAATTTTTGTATTTTTAGTAGAAACAGGGTTTCACAATGTTGGCCAGGATAGTCTTGAACTTCCGACCTCAAACCTCAGGAACTCCAAACCTCAGCCTCCCAAGTAGCTGGGATTACAGGCATGCGCCACCACGTCTGCCTAATTTTGTATTTTTAGGAGAGATGGGATTTCTCCATGTTGGTCAGGCTGGTCTCGAACTCCGAACGTCAGGTGATCCACCTGCCTCAGCCTCTCAAAGTGTTGGGATTAAGCGTGAGCCACTGCACCTGGCCTTTTTTTTTTTCCTTGAGACAGAGTCTAGCTCTGTCACCCAGGCTAGAGTGCAGTGATGCATTCTCAGCTCATTGCATCCTCCAGTTCCCGGGTTCAAGCAATTATCCTGCCTCAGCCTCCCAGGAGGCTGGGACTACAGGCGCATGTCAAAACACCCGGCTAATTTTTTTGTATTGTTAGTAGAGATACGGGTTTCACCATGTTGGCCAGGCTGGTCTTGAACTCCTGCTCTCAAGTTATCCACCAGCCTCGGCCTCCCAAACTGCTGGGATTACACGTGTGAGGCACCGCCCAGCCCCAAATGCCACATTTATACACTAAAGAAGGTTCTTTCTGGATACTGTGCCTGGCCCCGATTGCCACATGTTATACATTACAGAAGGTTCTTTCTGGATACTAGTTAGACACCGAAAAAAAAAAAAGCCATCTTGATCTTGTTATGAACTATATATTCTCCCATGCAGGAATAATACAGTAGTAGTAGGGCAGAATTAATACAAATTTTGGAATTAGAGAATCTAAGTTCAAGTTCTAACTGTCTAAGGAGGGTAGCTCTACCCCGAGACAGTAACAGTACCAAACTCACAGGGTTGTTTTGAGAATTCAATTAGTTGATACATGCAAAACAATGAGAACACACAGTAAACACACAATACATAAACAGCTTTACCATTATTCTATTATAATCACTGACTCAAACATGAAGTTTGTGAAAGGATAACAAATGCTAACAAGTCTCAGCCCAAAATTAACCTGCCTATTTTTGGCAACCTTTTTTTTTTTTTTTGAAACAAGGTCTCGCTTTGTCACCCAGGCTAGAGCGCAGTGGTATGATCTAGGCTCACTGCAGTCTTGACTTCCTAGACACAAGCATCCTCCTCACTCAGCCTCCCAAGTAGCTGGGACTACAGGCGCATGCCACCACACACAGCTAAATTTTATATTTTTTGTAGAAATAGGGTTTCACCATGTTGCCCAGGCTGGTCTTGAACTCCTGGACTCAAGTGATCTGCCCACCTCGACCTCCCAAAGTGCTGGGATTTTGAGTCACCACATCCAGCCTTCTGGAAACTTTCACGCTCAATGATATTACTCAAAAAAATAAATAAATAAATAAATAGGCCGGGCACAGTGGCTCACGCCTGTAATCTCAGCACTTTGGGTCAGTTTGAGACCAGCCTGGCCAATATGGTGAAACCCCATCTCTACTAAAAATACAAAAATAAGTTGGGCACGGTGATGCGCGCCTGTAATCCCAGCTACTCAGGAGGCTGAGGCAGGAGAATCGCTTGAACCCAGGAGGCAGAGGTTGTAGTGAGCTGAGATTGCACCATGGCACTCCAGCCTGGGCAACAGTGCAAGACTCCGTCTCAAAAACAAAATAATAAACAAATAAATAAATAAAAGAGAACTCTAACAGTCAATTTTGCTTATCCTACAAACTGTGGTAGCAGACATAACTGAAAGTTGCAGATTTCATTTAAATTGATGTGACGTAAATTACTTCAAGTGCAAGAGGGAAGATGTTCACTTGAAATCTATAGAAATGCAGTTTTACCAGCTACACATCTCAAAACAACAGACCTGGGAATCACAGACGATATTACTTTAGTATTATCCGTATCATACAGTCATATATTTTGGTCCTTCCTTATCTGTTTAAACATATTCTTCCTCTTCCTCAATAGTACTGTAATTCCTTTGGCGGGCTTTGGTGTCTCTTTTGTACCCAACAGCAATGATAAACAACAGTCAAACGGTTGGATTAAGGTAACATCTAGCTGAGAATCTGGCAATGCATCTGATTTGAACTGTTCATCACGCACACTCTGACCATGGTGCAAAGAGGTAAGATGGCCTCAAGTATGGCTGTGACTGCATACTAGAAGCTGAGGACACGGGGACTACTTTCCAGCTTCAGGACCCAGGGGACCTAAGAAGCCTGTTTCTCTCTCCAAAAAGCAGCAATTACCTACCTTTCAGGATTATTCTGAGGAAAAATACATACAAAGCATTTAAAACAATGCTGGTGCTGAAATATTTAGGGGGAAGGTATGTTGATGTCACCAGTTTACTTTGAAATGCATGAAAAAAGATGGAGTAATAAGTACTTAATACCACTGTACACTTAAAAACTGTTAAGGTAGGCAGGGCGCGGTAGCTCACACCTGTAATCCCAGCACTTTGGGAGGTCATGATCAGGCAGATCATGAGGTCAGGAGGTCGAGACTAGCCTGGCCAACATGGTGAAACTCTGTCTCTACCAAAAAAAAAATTAGCCGGGCGTGGTAGCGAACACTTGTAATCCCAGCTACTCAGGAGACTGAGGCAGGAGAATCGCTTGAACCCAGGAGGTGCAGGCTGCAGTGAGCCAAGATCACGCCATTCCACTCCAGCCTGGGCGACAGAGCAAGACTCCGTCTCCAGAAAAAAACAACAAAAGAAAAATTGTTAAGGTGGTAAATTTTATGTTATGTGTATTTTATTACAATTTTTTTTAAAAAGTTAACAATTAACAATTGGCCAGGTACGGTGGCTCACGCCCGTAATCCCAGCACTGTGGGAGGCCGAGGCAGGTGGATCACGAGGTCAGGAGTTCAAGACCAGTCTGGCCAAGATGGTGAAACCTCGTCTCTACTAAAAACGCAAAAATTAGCTGGGCGCAGTGACAGGCGCCTGTAATCCCAGCTACTCAGGAGGCTAAGGCAGGAGAATTGCTTGAACCCAGGCGGCAGAGGTTGCAGTGAGCCAAGATCGCACACTACTGCACTCCAGCCTGGGTGACAGACTGAGACTCCGTCTCAAAAAAAAAAAAAAAAAAGTTTAACAATTTTTAAAAATCTACTGAGATGGACAAATGACGAAGTTTAGTGTAATAGTAAATATGATAAAGTTATTCGACTATCAATTGCAGAATCTAGGTGGTGGGTACATGAATGTTCACTTTCAACTTTTCTGTGAGTTTGAAGATTTTTTTTACAATAAAATGTCAGTGGAAGAGAACAATGCTGGCATCTAGTAGTTTGCTTTTACTATCATCTACTAGTCATAAATAATAGAAAATATTTGGATAATTCTCTCCTTTTTTTTAGTAAAATTCTTAAAAGCACTTTTTTTTTTTTTTTTTTTTCTGAGACAGTCTAGCTCTGTTGTCCAGGCTGGAGTGCAGTGGCACCATCTCGGCTCACTGGAACCTCCACCTCACAGGTTCAAGTGATTCTCCTGCTTCAGCCTTCTGAGTAGCTGGAACTTCAGGCACGTGCCACCACACCCGGCTAAATTTTGTATTTTTAGTAGAGACAGGGTTTCACCATGTTGGCCAGCCTCGTCTTGAACTCCTGACCTCAGATGATCCACCCATCTCGGCCTCCCAAAGTGCTAGGATTACAGGTGTGAGCCACCACACCTGGCCAAAAGCACATTTTATCAGCATCTCCTATTTCACTATAGCCATTCTAAAACTAAAAGTGGTTTATATGAAACTTCTTAACCAGTGCACACGTATATGCTTTCAAGTTAAATTATTCTAAGGTATCAACTGCCACGTATTCAGTCTCTCCTGAAGAAATACAGAAACCAAGTCCACAGGTATCTGTGGCTGATGACTGACAACTTAACTGAACAAAACAAGGAGAAGGCAAGGATTGGAATTATTTGTTCCTAACTTTCTATTAGCTACTAGAGCCAGGAAATCCCTTAACTAACAGCATCTTAACCAGTACCTGAATGTACAGAAGCACACTGCATAGACACAAATACTTCAGCCACTTCAGAATATCCAATTCTTCCTCTAGTTTTGTTCCCCATTCCTGCTAGCAATTCAGACTTTAATGTGTTTGGTGCTACAACAGGAACTCAGATGTCATACAGCATAGCAACTGAAAAAAAATCAGACCACCTCACACCCATCAGGATGGTTACTACTGACAATAAAGGTAAGCGTTGGCCACGATGTAGAGAAATTAGAACCCTGTGTATTGTTGGTGGGAATGTAAAATGGTACAACAACCACTGTCGAAAACAGTACAGTGGTTCCTTAAAAATTTTAAACTAGAATTATCACATGATCCAGCAATTACATTTCTGGGTATGTACCCAAAAGAACTGAAAGCAAGGTCTCAAAGAGATATCTGTACACCCATGTTCACAACAGCATTATTCCCAATAGCTAAAACGTGGAAGGAACCCAAGTGTCCACAGACAAATAGATGGACAAGGAAATGCGGTATATACATACAAGGGAATATCATTCAACCTTTAAAAGGAAGAATTCTGACACACGCAACAACATGGATGAACCTTGAGGACATTATGCTAAATGAAAATAAAACCAGTCACAAATTCTGTATGATTCCATTTACACGAGGTACGAAGAATACTCAAAATCACAGGGACAGAAAGTACAATGATGGTCGCCAGGGGCTGAAGGGAGGAGGGAATGGAGATTTGTTGTTTAACGGGTATCAAGTTTCAGTTTTGCAAGATGAAGAGTTCTGGAGATGGATGGTGGTGATGATTGCACAACAGTGTGAATACACTCAATCCCACTGAACTATACACTTAAAAATGGCTAGGACGGGAAATTTTATGGTATGTGTATTTTTATCACAATTAAAACAAAACATGGAACTGATCTCAGAAGGCCTGGTGGTGCTTCCACGTGGAACCGACAGAAGAGCAATCTATTTAGCCGGCTTCTATCTCTAATCGCACCATGAGACCTTGTCTCCTCCGACTCTCCAATCTGCTCAGGATCACACCAAGTGTTTACTTCAGCTTCAAAAAGAGCAAACAGTACTCCTGCTCCACCAGTTCTGTGTCAAAGCAGCAAGGAACTTAATCTCTCCAAACCTGCCTCCTCTTTAAAACAAGGATAATTCCTACCTATCTGCCTCACAAGGTTGCTATGAGGGCAAAAGTGAGATCATATATATAAAAGTGGCTTTAAACTGACAACCACTAGAGAAACATACATTACGTGTACAACTACTTTCATATGGAAATTCAGAAGCGGCTTTAACAACGTAAGCTTCATAAAGCTTGCAACACCTCACCCATGCTTTATTCCTTTATTCCATTTAAAACCCACATCATCTCCAAATAACACCTTTCTTGTTTTTGCCATAAACTGAAGGACAGCACTGGGGCGGGGGGGGGGGGGGGGGGGGAAAGAAAACCCTTGGGTGGAAAGAAAAAAAAAAAAAACTCAAAACACAATCAGAAATTATCTCACATGTCCTATGTCCTATGAAAATTCGGTATTTATGATCCCAGCGTGGGCCCGCGGCGCCCCGGAACTACACTTCCCACAAAGCATCGAGGCGAACGCCGGCGGCGGGCGGGGCGGCCTGGGATTCAGGGTGACCACCGCTCTCCCCAGACAGGGACCGCCGTCCCCGGGAAGGCTGCACCGCGTACGCTCGAGGGGGCACTAACTCTCCTTTCTGAAAGCGCTGTCACCCCGTGGTTTCTCCTGCGGTTCGACCGGCGACCCTCTCCGCCCTCCCTGCTCCACCTGAGGGTCACCGCCTATTCGTGACCTTTCGGCTGATTACTAGAGTGTCACAAAAAGGCACCTTCTCCCCTTTCCCGAAAGCTCCATTTCTAGAACTCGCCCAACCGTCGGGGACCCGGGGCTAGGAGGGGTCAGACGGGACGGGTGGACACTGCCCGTCACCCCGGGGCTCCGGCCCTCCCGCCAGCCGAGGCTCGGTGGGCAGGGGGCCGGGCTCCCCCCACCCCGGGCCAGGGCGGATCGCGGGCAGAGGTGGCTCCGCCCGGGGCTCCAGTTTCAATTTCGCAACGTGACGGTGCAAACCTGAGGCCTACAAACGCCAGCGGCGACGGTCCGCGCCCCGCCCGCCAGCCAGGCCAGGGCGCCCCAGCTCCCCGCACGCCGCGGCCGCCGCCCGCCCACCGGGCCTGGCGCCCCAGCCCTCCAGCCCTGATGCGGCCGCCGCCCCCGGCACCGCGCGGCGCCCGTTCCGGCTCGCGGCCCCAGGTTCGGCCGCGGCACTTACTCAGCTCATCCTGGGAGGCGGAGGCGGCGGCCGCAGCCATGTTGCGCCGGGGAGGGAACGAAGGAGGGGCTGGGGGGGCAGGGCGCGGCCGGGGGGCTCGCGGCTCGCGGTGCGGCAGGGGCCACGAGCCGCCTCCGGTCACTCGGCGCGGACCGCGCTGTGCCTCGAGGCCCGCCCGCCGCCGCCGCCGCCTGCGTCCTCCGCGTCGCGAGCGTCGCTCTTCGCTGCCCCCGCGAGCTCGCGACTCGGGCGCTCCCGCAGCCTGACGCCTCTGCGGAGCCGCTGCCGCCGCCGCCGTCTGTGCGGCCGAATCCCCGTGCGCCAGGCCCGCGCGGCGGCTCTGCGACTCCGCGCCGCGCTCGCCCAACTCACGCCGGTTTTATATTTAGAAAGAGCTGAGCCATCCTCCCAGCGGCCCCCCCGCCGGGCCCCTCGCGCGCCCGCCCGCCCTCGCTCGCTCGCTCGCGGCTCGTCCTGCCCACCTGTCGCCGCCCGCCCCGCGTGCGCTCCCCGCGCGGACTCGGCACGCGGCGGCCTGTGCGGGCGGCCCGGCCTAACCGCCCCAGCGCGCGCGCAGAGCCAGCCCACCGCGGCCGCGGCGCGGGCCTCTGACCTGAGTCGGAGCCGGTCTCCATGCCGCGGACGCTACACTCGGCGCCGCGAGGTGAGGGCTGTGGAGTGAGGCGTTCGGCGGGCCGGGCCCCGGGGAGCCGCGCGCCGCAGTCCGTGAGGGGCTGGGCCGAGCGGGCCCAGGCTGCCCTAGCGGCCGGGGGAAATCCTCGAGGCGGGGCCGGAGCGCCCTTTTTTCCGAGGTCTGCGGCTGTCACGTTGGCTGGGCCCGACCTGGGGAAACACGCCTGTCCAAAGGAAGAGACGTGGACTCAGAAAAGTAGAGCCGGGCTCGGAGTCGGCGGGAGGAAGCCCCGCCCTGCGCCTCCCGCCGAACTTCTCGGCCCCGGCGCTGACTCAGTCCCGGACGAGTCCCTGCGCCGCAGCGGCCCCTGACAGCCCGGTCCTGGTGTGGAGGTTACTGGTGCTCCCAAAACGGCTAGCGGGAGTAGGGGATCCACTCAGCCCTGCAAAAGTTAGATGAGCCAAGATTCCTAAAGTTCACATGGAAGTATCTATGCCTATGTGAGCTTTGACATTTTGTTCAGATACTCTACGTTCTTTTCGGTCATGAGAGTGATTTATTTTCGATATGCTCATTTTAACTTTCTGCCTTCGCTCTGTCCGTGAGGTCATGTACACTTACAAAATGAAATTCAAATTCAGGGGTTGCATAATTGCTGTACTTTAAGTGATAGTACTGTCATAACAAATTAGATACAAGATCAGATACTTTTTTAATATAAGAAGAAGAAATCAAGTCTTAAATGGATTGAAATTGCATTTATTCCTTAAAGCAGAAATCTATAAAGCCGTAAGTAATGTTTTGAAAATGGAATATGTGTCATTCCTGTGGTAACAGGCCAAGTACAAGGTACAACACTGAAGACATTTTTATTTCCTTTATTGTTTTTATTGTAGAAATTTATATGATCTTGGGCCGGGCGCAGTGGCTCACGCCTGTAATCCCCGCACTTTGGGAGGCTGAGGCGGGTGGATCACGAGGTCAGGAGTTCGAGGCTGGCCAACATGATGAAACCCTGCCTCTACTGAAAATACAAAAATGAGCTGGGCGTGGAGGCGCGCGCCTGTAATCCCAAGTACTCGGGAGGCTGAGGCAGGAGAATCGCTTGAACCCAGGAGGCAGAGCTTGCAGTGAGCCGAGATCGCACCACCGCACTCCAGTCTGGGGGACAGAGCGAGACTCCGTCTTGAAAAAAAAAAAAAAAATTATACATGATATTTGTTAAAAACATGCAAATGATTTGGAGTATCATAAAATGAAAAGTGAACGTCCTTCCTCCTTGCCCCACCATCCCACTCTGCAGAGAAATTACGACTAACAGTTAACAGTTAAGGGTGCAGAAGACCTTTTCTCTGGACACATATATACAGCCCCATGTATGGCTTTGATGGGGACAGCTTTCATACAATAAAGTTCTGGATCAATTATTCCTTCAAACACATTGTTCCATGTTAATTCAAAACACTACACTACCATCACCCTTTTTTGTTTGTAACTTCATAGTACACTAAGTTAAGCAACCCCTTTTTTAATGTACGCCCCTCTTTTATTTGATGTTGCCTCTAAAATAAATACACAATGAACTACTTACAAACACAGGTCTTCCCCCAACTCCATACCCACCATCCCCCTCATCCCACTCATGCCTATAAATAATGTCTGTTAACAGTTTGGTGCATTCAACCTTTCCTGACTATTTCCATGACTACAGAAAGTAGCTGCACCAAAGACTGGTTTGGGGAAATTTGACTTCCCATAATCTCAAATGGATCCTTCTAAAGCCACCCCAGATAAATACGGAATCTAAGTAAAAAAACAATGGTTTTGGTTTTTATTTTATTTTATTTTACTTTATTTTTATTTTTTATTTTTATTTTTTTTTGAGACAGTTTCGCTCTTGTTGCCCAGGCTGTAGTGCAATGGTGCGATCTCAGCTCACCGCAACCTCCGCCTCCCGGATTCAAGCGATTTTCCTGCCTCAGCTTCCCAAGTAGCTGGAATTACAAGCATGCACCACCACGCCCGGCTAATTTTGTGTTTTTAGTAAAGATGGGGTTTCTCCATGTTGACCAAGCTGGTCTCCAACTCCTGACCTCAGGTGATCCACGCACCTGGGCCTCCCCAAGTGTTGGGATTACAGGCGTGAGCCACCGTGCCTGGCCATTAGGCAATTTTAACCTCCAGGCAAGACTAGTTAACAAATCTTTAGTTCCTCCTATGTAGAAATTCCAGGTTCTCTGCGTGTACAAATCACATGAATGTGTGTACACAGATTTCTGTTAGTTTTGACAAAAATGGAACTCTACTTCCCATATTATGTAACATTTTTTGCCAAATAATATATTACAGGTATCCTTTCATATCAGTAATGATAATAATGGCTAATGTAATACTAATTATGCCAGGCACCATTCTAGTGTTTTACTTGGATGAATTCATCTCCTCCCCACAAAAATCTTATGAAATAGGGATTTTTATGGCACTGGATGGTTGAGGAACACATCTAATGTGCCACAAACGAAAGGAAGTGGTGGAGCTGGGATTTGAACCTGGGCAGTGTGGATCCAGAGTCAGCTTGCTTAATCACTAGGATCAGTATGTACAGAACTACCTCTTTTTGTTTTTGTTTTTGTTTTGAGATGGAGTCTTGCTCTGTCGCCCAGTCTGGAGTGCAGTGGCGTGATCTCAGTTCACTACAACCTCCTCCTCCTGGGCTCAAGCAATTCTGCCTCAGCCTCCTGAGTAACTGGGATTACAGGCGTGTACCACCACACCCAGCTAATTTTTGTATTTTTAGTAGAGATGGAGTTTCACCATGTTGGCCAAGCTGGTCTCAAACTCCTGACTTCAAATGATCCACCCGCCTCGGCCTCCCAAAGTACTGGGATTACAGGCATGAGCCACTGCGCCTGGCCTCATTTTTTTTTTTTTAATGGCTTCATGATAAGAACCAATAAAATGTATTTAACCATTTCCTTATTGATGAGCAGTTAGGTTGTTTACAATTTTTTACTAAACAATACTACCATAAAACATTCTTATACATATCTTTATGTAATCATACATTTCTATACGTAGACGTGGAATTGTTAGGCAAAAAAAGTCTTAAAGTCTCATTACATACAGTATATAGCAACTTACAGTGCTATTTCTGATCACTACTGTGTAAAGCTCTGAGCTTTTTTATACTTGCTTCTTCCATCAAACTACTTATAGTTTATTTTTCCCACTAAATAGCTTCATGTTCATATGAAACACTTTGGTTTTGAATAGCAGCAGCCTTGAGAGAGTTACTGTCTAGAATTCACTTCAGTTTTCAAAAACAGACGCAAGAAGGAATTGGGGTGAGGAGGCAAACAGGAGCCAGAGAAGAGGCTACTGAGAAACCAAAATAGGATATCATAGAATCCAAGAACTAAAAACCTGTCCCCTCTCCTCTCATGTAGGCTGTCTTCACATCAAATGCATATAAAGTTCTAACAAGATTTTTAAAAATCTTGTTTCCCGAGTTAAAGCAGAATATTTGAAAGCATTCCTCTTCTGGGCAGATACATAGATGACAAGTGCTAACAGACACCTAAAAACAAAGCAGCATACAAATTATTAGGCTGGGCCAGGCACAATGGATAATATCTGTAATCCCAGCACTTTGGAAGGCTGTGAGGGAGGAGGATCCTTGGAAGCCAGGAATTCAAGACCAACCTGGGCAATCTAGCAAGACATGGTCCCTACAAAAAATCAAAAAGTTATCCAGGTGTGGTGGTGCACACCTGTGGTCCCAGTACTGGAGAGGCTGAGATGGGAGAAGTGCATGAGCCTGGGAGGCAGAGTTTGCCATGAGCAGAGATTGCACCACTGTACTCCAACCTGAGCAACAGAGTGAGACCCTGTCAAAAAAAAAAAAAAAGAGAAGAAAGGAAGGGAGGGAAGGAGGGAGGGAGGGAGGGAGGAAGGAAGGAAGGAAGGAAGGAAGGAAGGAAGGAAGGAAGGAAGGAAGGAAGGAAGGAAGGAAAAAGAAACAGCAGCTACTCAGGAGGGTGAGGTGGAAGGATAACTTGAGGCCAGAAGTTCAAGACCAGCCTAGGCAGCATAGCAAGACCCCATCTGTACAATAAAATGATAAATAAATGAACATATAAGAACTCAAAATGTAAATTCTGGGTTGGGTGTGGTGGCTCACGCTTGTAACCCTAGCACTTTGGGAGGCCGAAGCAGGTGGATCATCTGAGGTCAAGAGTTTGGGACCAGCCTGGCTAACATGGTGAAACTCCATCTCTACTAAAAATACAAAAAATTAGCCAAGCGTGGTGGCACGCAGCTGTAATCCCATCTACTCAAGAGGCTGAGGCAGGAGAATTGCTTCAACCCAGGAGACGGAGGTTGCAGTGAGCTGAGATTGCGCCATTGCACTCCAGCCTGGGCGACAAGAGTGAAACTCAGTCTCAAAAATAAAAAAATGTAAATTCTGGGGGTATTTATAAAGTATGAAATGCACTGAGTCATTTCTCTTGAATAGATGGTATTCATGGTGCTAATCCTAACCTTAAAAAACAGTAAAATTATGGCCAGGCATGATGGCTCACACCTGTAATACCAGTACTTTAAGAGGCTGAAGCAGGAGAATGGCTTGAGGCCAGGAGTTCAAGACCAGCCTAAGGAAACATAACAAGCCCCTGTCTCTACAAGAAAGAAAAAAAAATGTAGTAAAATTATGTCAGGTATATTAGCATCAAAAAACCAAGTATGGAGTATATTTTAGTAAGCTTTTCATCTAAAATGGTTGTAATAAGAAATTTTGGGTGCCTAAAAGGATTTATTCTAAACTATCTAGAAAATTAAATTATCCCAAGTGATTCAATTTAGAATTGAATTCAATTTGGACCTCCAGAGTTCCAGACAAGCCAAAATTCTACATAAATAAATTTCATATGCCATTTGTTTTGGTTGCTGAAAAAGTCAGGGACTGGGTCCAACCAGGCAATGTAGTTCAAACCTAAGATCTTCATCTCTGCTCTTTTCAGTCATTTATTAAAGACATATTTCACGCACATAAAGCCATGTCATGACTTAAAACATTCCTCTTTCTAAAAAATCACACTCAGAAACATCTGTCTCCAACCATTATTAGAATCCTTCCACTATTTTACTCTCTAATTCCTGTAAACTCAGAGTACATTTTAGAGTCTCATCGTCTGAAATGTTTCAACCACTTTCTGGTCCATGTGTCGTCTCCTGAGCATCACTAGCTCCAGTCTTAGGCTAAAGCCCAGGGATGTCAATGAGTTATTTTTCTTTTTCTTTTTCTTTTTTTTTTTTTGAAACTGAATTTCGTTCTTGTCGCCCAGGCTGGAGTGCGATGGCATGATCTCGGCTCACTGCAACCTCTGCCTCCTGTGTTCAAGCGATTCTCCTGCCTCAGCCTCCCAAGTAGCTGGGATTACAAATGCATGCCACCACGCCTGGCTAATTTTTTGTAATTTTAGTAGAGACAGGGTTTCAACACGTTGGCCAGGCTGGTCTCAAACTCCTGACCTCAGCTGATCCACCCGCCTCGGCCTCTCCAAGTGCTGGGGATTATGGGCGCGAGTCACTGCGCCCAGCCTGGCAATGAATTCTTACTAGAGCACCTTCAAGTTCTTTTCCCTGGGTTTTTATCTTACAGACTGTGCCAGTCAGTTCCCAATCTTGGACAAACCCCACCATCCACTTTATTTTCCCTCTCAACTACCATTGCAAAGAAGGCAAAAAGCTGACCTGGTCTAGTATAAAACTAAACCATGGCTATAGGAGGCAGTCTTCCTGCTTTTAAAAATGTAGCCCTATACCAGAATATCCTATCTCTTCTGGTTTCCTTTAGACAATGACTTCAAAGTTCGTGTTCCCCTAAAAGAATTTTGAAAAACACTGTAATCCAATAATGCATTTTTATGTTGGCGTCTAAAATTTTTTCTCATAACTTAAATAATTGAAAAGAGGAAATTTTGACAACAAATTCTATTGTAAATATCAGCATTTTAAAATAAAGGCCCTTTATCACTTTTTTAAATGTATCTATAGACTAAGATTTTTTCTAAATAAATTTTAATTTATTTAGAATTTATTTATTTATTTATTTATTTGATACTGCGAGGTTAAAAACGCAAACTATTTTTTTCTCTGTGCTCACATCACAATCAAAACACAAGACTTCAGGCTAGGCATTGTGTTTCACGCCTGTAATCCCAGCACTTTGGGAGGTTGAGGCGGGCAGATGACTTGAGGTTAGAAGTTCGAGACCAGCCCAGCCAACAGGGTGAAACCCTGTCTCTACTAAAAAATACAAAAATTAGCTGGGCGTGGTGGCACGCAGCTGTAATCCCAGCTACTCAGAAGGCTGAGGCAGGAAATCGCTTGAACCCTGGAGGAGGAGGTTGCAGTGAGCTGAGATTGCGCCACTGCACTCTAGCCTGGCGACAGAGTGAGGCTCTTTCTCAAAAAACAAACAAACAAAACAAAACAAAACAAAAAACAGAAGACTTCTAAGACCAAATGGAGGCAGGGGGTAGGTTCTTCCCATACAATAAGCAAGCAAACAATTCTGCAGCAGACACCTACTACATAGCCTCTAATTCAATTCCAACACCATCTACTTTGAGATAATCTCAGATCACACAGGTGGAGGGTTCAGTCCCACAAGACTGCCCCACAACTTACAATGCCAATTGCAAGCTCCAGGTTATTTAACCTGTGCTTCTGACTAACTGGCTGTAAACTGGGGATCCACGACCCCCTCCTTGGTTCGACTAATTTGCTAGAGCAACTCACAGAACTCAAGGAAATAGTTTACTGGTATATTATAAAGTATATTACAAAAGATACAGATGAAAAGCTGCATGGAGCAAAGAATGAAAAGGGGTGTGGAGCTTCCATGCCCTCCCCAAAGATAACACCCTCCTGGAACCTCTATTTGTTCAGCTACCTAGAAGCTGTCTGTACCCTCATCCTCTTAGGCATTTTATGAAGATTTCATTGCAGAGGCACGATTGAAAGATGGACAACCTTGTGGAAATGTGACTGAACAAAAAGGATATGACCTAATACTAATAGACTGAGTTGAAACCCTGCCAGGCCTGTCTGTTCAGATTCTTCTTTGCCTCTCTGTGTAGCATTATTTCATCCAGATATGGGGCAGGACCCCTTCTGAAATGAGAGTCTTTTTTTAATTACTATTTCTAGTAGAGACAGGGTTTCTCCACATTGGTCAGGCTGATCTCGAACTCCCGACCTCAGGTGAACCACCCACCTCGGCCTCCCAAAGTGCTGGGATTACAGGCATGAGCCACCGTGCCTGGCCTGAAATGAGAGTCTTATGATCTACAATTGGACAAGGTAGGTGAGAGAATTTTTTACTGCCAGCCCCCAAGACGGAAGGGTAGGGGAAGAAGATTCTTGCTTTGAGAAGAAAAAGGAGAGCAAGAGAAGGTCAGAGAGAGAGAGAGAGAGAGAGAGAGATTCTGTTTTCTTTTTTCTTTTTTTTTTTTTTGCGACAGAGTCTTACTCTGCCACCCAGGCTGGAGTGCAGTGGCAAGATCTCGGCTCACTGCATCCTCTACCTCCAGGGTTCAAGTGATTCTCCTGCCTCAGCCTCCTGAGTAGCTGGGATTACAGGTGCCCGCCACTGCACCTGGCTAATTTTTGTATTTTTAGTAGAGACAGGGTTTCATCATGTTGGCCAGGCTGGTCTCGAACTCCTGACCTCAGATGATCTGCCCGCCTCAGCCTCCCAAAGTGCTGGGGTTACGGGCCTGAGCCATCACACCTGGCCAAGATTCTGTTTTCCGAGGCCTGCTTCTGAGGTCTAAAGCACCCAACATTATAACAAGGGCTACTGGAGTCATAAGCCAGGAACCACAGAAGCAAACATATATATGTTTTCACAGATATCTACCATCATCATTATTTTAAAAATACATGAACAAGACATTTTACATGATTGCCCTTTCTCCTTGAACTTGTAGTTTGATTAGACTTCCCTCACGATAATTTAAATGAATGTAATACAGTTTTAATCTTTAAAGTTTTATTTACTTCATTATTCTTTTCTTCAACAAAAATACATATATAAATTTTTTTTTTTTTTTGAGATGGAGTCTTGCTCTGTCACCAGGCTGGAGTGTAGTGGTGCAATCTTGGCTCACTGCAACCTCCACCTCCCGGGTTCAAGCGATTCTCCTGCCTCAGCCTCCCAAGTAGCTGGGACTACAGGTGCACACCACCTCGCCCAGCTAATTTTTGTATTTTTAATAGAGATGGGGTTTCACCATGTTGGCCAGGATGGTCTCGATCTCCTGACCTCGTGATCCGCCTACCTCGGCCTCCCTAAGTGCTGGGATTATAGGCGAGAGCCACCGCAACCGGCCAAATTACATTTTTTTAAAAATTTTTCTATGACCATGTAAAAAATTATTTTAGATTGAGTAATCATAATTAGTCACAGTATACAATTTATCAAAACAACATACATATGTTACAACCTTCTTAGGCATTGAACTATTAGTGAATAATATTTTTTTTCTTAGAGATGGGATTTTGCTATGTTGCCTAGGCTGGCCTTGAACTCCTGGCCTCAAGCAATCCTCCCACTCCCTCCTCCTGAGTAGCTGGGACTACAGGCACGCACCACCATGCCCCATGCAATTTTTTATGTTACAGCTTTTGAGAGTCATGATACATAAAAAGATTTTATTGGAAATGTCTCTTTTAACAAAAAGGATAGAGCAGCCTAAGCAACATAGAGAGACCCCATCTCTGCAAAAAAATTTTTAAAAATTAGGTGGGCATGGGCCGGGTGCAGTGGCTCACGCCTGTAATCCCAGCACTTTGGAAGGCCGAGGTTAGCAGATCACGAGGTCAAGAATCCGAGACCAACCTGGTTAACATGGTGAAACCCCGTCTCTACTAAAAATACAAAAATTAGCCAGGCATGGTGGCACACACCTGTAATCCCAGCTACTCGGGAGGCTGAGGAAGGAGAATTGCTTGAACCCAGGAGGCGGAGGTTACAGTGAGCCAAGATCGTGCCACTGCATCTCAACCTGGGTAACAGAGCAAGACTCCATCTCAAAAAAAAAAAAAATTAGACAGGCACGCTGGCACACACCTGTGGTAATATAGAAAGAGGTTTCCTCACAAGACAGAGGGGGGCAACAGAAGCCAGGCAAAAGAGGCAGTGTCCCTAAGTCAGGGCTGGAGAGGCATTCTGCCGAATGCACAGGGGCTTGAAAGAAAACAAACCCGGAAGAGACCACGGAAAGCTACAACCCTGTCATTGTGAAACTCCCAAAGATGGGACACCATGTGCCTGAGATTCTCGAGTTTGTACATGTTGTCTTTTCATATGTTACATATTTTATATGTATATATATGCACATCCCTTTTTCTGTGGCGAGCGGCCCTTCTCCTTACCACATGGTTCTTATGGGGCCAGCATTCCCAGTACTCCAAAACCCCACTGACCCAGGGCCCAGGGATCATGGATTGCCATTCCCCAGTCAGAAGATGGCTCAAAAAGAGCAATATGTTTAACTGTAGGAGATTGGAGGCTTTTTGTTCTTGTTTATTTGGTTTTTTTTTTTTTGAGATGGAGTCTTGCTCTGTCACCCAGACTGGAGTACAGTGGCACAATCTTGGCTCACCACAACCTCTGCCTCCCAGGTTCAAGAGATTCTCCTGCCTCAGCCTCCTGAGTAGCTGGGATTACAGGCCCCCGCCACCACGCCCGGCTAATTTTTGTATTTTTAGTAGAGACGGAGTTTCACCATGTTGGCCAGGCTGGCCTCAAACTCCTGACCTCAGGTCATCTGCCAATCTCAGCCCCACCAAAGTGCTGGGATTACAGGTGTGAGCCACTGCACCTGGCTTTCTCTGCCTCCCCTTGAAAGTCAATATTTTCTGGGTTTCAGCTGCAAATCACTCTACCTGCTCTTTCTTTGCAATCTCCACTCACTCGTCTTCAAGTACTTAAATGACTCTTTAATTTCTCTCTCCAGTTAGGTCTCCTGGACATCACCCACATGTCCCATTTGTGCTTCAAACTTAATGTGTTTCCAACTGAATTTGACTTCCTTCTCAAACCTGCTTCCTGTATCTGTCAGAGTGTGTGGAACCAGCATCCAGTCGACCAAGCCATAGAACTGGGAGCAGTATATAATTCCATCCTCTCTCACCTTTACTCACTACATGCCGATGGTCACTGAGTAGTATCAGTTAGGGTTTCTCTGTTTCCTAGCACAGAAACCAACTCATATAAACACAACAAGATTTGTAGAAGAGTACTGGAGAAGTTCACAGAAACATAGGAAAATTAAAGAACTAGGCTTCATGAAGGATAGAAAGCAGGCAACTGCGGTGTTCTCCCCAAGAGGAGCTTGAAGACCATCCCCCAGAGAGCTATACCCAGATAATTCGGCAAAAATACAGCCTTTCATTTATGGATGGGGTGGAATAAGAATTATAAACTCCAAACTTTTTATTCAACCTTGGTTAAGATGAAAAGAAACCATTGGTTGCAATGCTATTGGATGAGAGGTAAATAATCTTGTTGATGTAAATCTTCGAGAATCCAAACTGCTGATCCCCACATTTCTCAACAACAAAAGAAGGAGATGATTAGAGGAAATTTACATTCTGATGACTACAGGAACACAATGAACAAGATATCAACTCTAAGAGATGAAGGTCATATTTAAGTTTCAAATCTTTGCATGCTCTATTTCTTATTATCATGACCATAGCTTCTTTAATAAAGAGCAACAGACTACCGTTTTAAGTAAATTTTCTCATTCATGCTATAAATGAGTTCACCAGTCTTGTGTTCACATATATACTGTGTAGATTCTTTTGTCAGACCAAGAGTATTTTGAGTGACCCTCTCCCATAGCTGTAGATATTAAAGTCACCTCTGATACAGCTAATTTCAATGCAATACAAAGCTGATGTATACAGTAGTATCTAGATCAAACTCCTGGGAGGGTTGGAATTGATTGATTTAGTTTGGATCACATATCCACCCTGTCAGGGAGAGTTGGGAGTATTAATATAGGAATGGGGATAGGAAAGTTGAACAATAAAGTAAACAATAATAACCGCATCTGATATGGTTTGGCTCTGTGTCTTCACCCAATCTCATCTTAAATTGTAATCCCCAGGTGTAGAGAAAGGGACCTGGAGGAAGTGATTGGATCATGGGGGTGGTTCCCCCCATGCTGTTCTCAATAGTGAGGGAGTTCTCACAAGATCTGGTTGTTTGATAAGTGCCTGGCATTTCCCCTGCCCTCACTCAGTCTCTCTCCTGCTGCCATGTAAGGCGTGCCTTGTTTTCCCTTCACTTTCCAAGATTGTAAGTTTCCTGAGGCCTCCTCAGGCATACAGAACTGTGAGTCAATTAAACCTCTGTCCTTTTTAAATTACCCAGTCTCAAGTAGTACCTTTACAGCAGTGTGAAAACAGACTAATACAATATCTCACTATACAGCAAATATTCAGTCTGCTTAAAGTGGCCTTAAACTGTCACTTTATCTCAATACCGTGCCTTAGTCCACTTTCTCTAAAGCATATTTCAGTAAAAATAAGATCTGTCTTTAATCCCTTGCATTTTGGCTTCTGGCTTCTTTTTTATTACTATTACTATTATTATTATTATTATTATTATTATTTTGAGACAGAGTCTTACTCCGTCACCCAGGCTGGAGTGCAGTGGCGCGATCTCGGCTCACTGCAGCCTCTGCCTCTTGGGTTCAAGGGATTCTCCTACCTCAGCCTCCAGAGTAGGGATTACAGATGTGTGCCACCACACTAGGTTAATTTTTGTATTTTTAGTAGAGATGGGGTTTTGCCATCTTGGCAAGGCTAGTCTCAAACTCCTGACCTCAGGTGATCCACCCTCCTTGACCTCCCAAAGTGCTAGGAATATAGGTGTGAGCCACCATGCCCAGTCGGCTTCTGGCTTCTTTACCCCGATGAAGATCACCACTGTTACTCTTGTGGAAAAAAAAGAAAAGAAATTCTTATCTGAGGAATATGAGCTCCTTTAAATTATCCGGCCCAAGCCGGGTTCAGTGGCTCATACCTGTAATCCCAGCACTTTGGGAGACTGAGGCGGGCAGATCACATGAGGTCAGGAGTTTGAGACCAGCTTGGCCAACATGGCAAAACAATGTCTGTACTAAAAATACAAAAATTAGCCAGGTGTGGTGGCCCATGCCTGTAATCCCAGCTATTTGAGAGGCTGAGGCAGGAGAACTGCTTGAACCCAGGAGGCGGAGGTTGCAGTGAGCTGAGATCACGCCACTGCATTCCAGCCTGGGCCATAGAGCAAGACTCCATCTCAAAATAAACAAACAAACAAACAGGCTCAGAGAAGCACTGGAATAAAAGAGCAGTCACATCACCCTCCCTTAAGCTAAATAATTACCTCTTGAAGCCACTTGCTATGTGGGTTGTAGATTAATTGATGCCAAAAGCCATTGAATGGCATATACCCTATAGCTGATATGTAGCCAAACACTAACCAATGTTATTTCTGTGGAATTCCTAACAACTTTTGTAATCACCCCCTTCTCCTGATTTGTTCTTCTTTCTTTAAAAACTTGAGCCTCCTCTTTGTTCCCCAGAGCAGTCTCCAAGGCAACTTGGAAGTATGTTCCAGACTGCAGTCCTCAACCTTGGCCCAGATAAACTCTTTATATTAATTATGCCTCGGCTTCTTCCTTTGAAGTCAACACTCAGAGTTTACCAGTGACTTCTCATATGATGTTTAGTGATTTTTAAGGACAGCTTAGTCTTGCTGACATCTAACAAACATCAGACACTTCATGCAGCTCTATCTTCTTGTCAGCCTTGACTCATTTTTCTTCTTTCTGAAGTCTACCTGTTTGGCTGCATGTGGTGGCTCACGCCTGTAATCCCAGCACATTGGGAAGCCAAAGCAGGTGGATCACTTGAGGTCAGGAGGTAGAGACCAGCCTGGCCAACATGGTGAAACCCCGTCTCTACTAAAAATACAAATTTTTGTATTTTTTGTACAGAAAATACAGTAACACATGGTGGCATGTGTCTGTAATTCCTGTTACTTGAGAGGCTGAGGCAGGAGAATTGCTCGAACCTGGTAGGCGGAGGTTGCGGTGAGCCAAGATAGCACCACTGTACTCCAGCCTGGGCGACAGAACAAGACTCTGTCTAAATAAATAAATAAATAAAGTCTACCTGTTTCCATTCTTCTCTCCCCTTCCTGATAGCTATGTACCTCATTTAAGTTTTTGCTTAACCTTAGAGCAATGGGGTGCTGAAATGATCAAATGTGCATTTCAAAAAGATTACATTGGCTGCAGAGTTCAAAAAAATTATTAAAGGCGAGCAAAAGTGAATGAATATAATAACATGTTGAGAGTCTATTTCAGTAATTCCAGAGAGAAATAGAAATTTGAATTATGGTGGTGGTGATAAAGATGGAGGGATTTGGATGAACACAAAACAGATTTAAAAGTCAAAACCAATGATGGACTAGATAAGGGAGATGAAGGATGACTGCCATGTTCCTGACTTAGAAAATTATGTGGCACATAGGAAAACCAGATGTGTAGGGGAGGATGCTGGAATTCAGTTTGGGGCATGTTGAGTTGGAGGTGACTTTGAGATATTCAAGGAGAGATGCCCAGTAAACAGATAAATGAATCTGGAGGTCATATTGTACTGTCATGGAGGTGAATATAAACTTGTGAATTATCCTGGTACATGTGGTATTTGAAGCTAAGATTATGAATGAAGTCAGTTAAGGAGATAGTATGGAATCAAGGGAAGATTTGACTCAGCAGAGAAGAATGAACTGGCAAAGAAGACAGGTGGACTAGCCACAGAAGTGAGAGGAGAGCCTCAAGCCATGGAGAGCTTCAAGAATGGAATTAAGCCAGGTGTGGTGGCTCATGCCTGTAATCCCGACACTTTGGCAGGCCAAGGTAGGAGGATCACTTGAGCCCAGGAGTTCGAGACCAGTCGATACCAGTCTGAGCATTAGAGTGAGACTCCTGTCTCTACAAAAAGAAAACACAAAAACAAAAAACAAATGGAATAGAATCATCACTCCCATCAAAATGTTCTGAGAAGACAAATGATAGAACTTTAAAACCTGTTAGTGAAACTTGGGTGCAGTGGCTCACACCTTTAATCCTAGTGCTTTCGGAGTCAAAGGCAGGCAGATCACTTGAGCTCAGGAGTTTGAGACCAGCATGGGTAACATGGCAAAATCCTGTTTCTACAGAAAATACAAAAATTAGCTGGGAATGGTGGTGCACACCTGTAATCCCAGCTACTTGGGAGACTGAGGTGGGAAGACTGCTTGAGCCCGGCAGGCGGAGGTTGTAGTGAGCTGAGATTGCACCACTGCACTCCAGCCTGGGCAACAGAGCGAGACTCCATTTCAAAAAATAAAAATAAAAAAAGTCACTGTCATGAAAGATTTTAAACAACAAAGTAAGCCGGCAGTGGTGGCTCACGCCTGCAATTCCAGCACTTTGGGAGGCCAAGGTGTGAGGATCGCTTGAGCACAGGAACTCAAGACCAGCCTGGGCAACATGGCAAGACCCCATCTCTATTTTAAAATATATACATAAATAAAACAAAATGTGTGTTTTGGAGGGGTCTGTGTTAAGTTGACTAAAGATGCAACCAAATCCTTGAGTGGATGTTAGAAAGCATCTCTAAAGACCTTTCTGTGGAAATTGAGGAAATTTGAATTAGACTATGTATTAGGTAATAATATTGTACTCATTCTAAATGCCTTATATGTGATAGTGATACTTTGGTTATGTCAGAGAATATGCTTGTTCTTACATAATAGAAACAAATGTTTAGGGAGTAAATGTAATAATGTCCACAACTTAATTTAAAACATATATGTGTGCAAAAACCAAAAAAATGCAAAATGTGTGCAAAACCAAAAAACTGTATCTGTGCAAAAACAAATGTGGATGTGTGAAAAACCAAAATGTATATGTGTGAATGTGTATGTGTGTGTGTGTGGCTGTGTGGGTGTGAGAGAGAGAACAAATGTCACAAAATGTCGTCATCCGGCAAAACCAGATGAAGGGTATTAGAGTATTCCTTTGTGCTATTCTTCCTACTTTGCTGCAGGATTGAAATTTTCAAAATAATGAATATTTTACTACAAAAACAAAACAAAAGGCTTATTTACAATCATATCCAACGCTTGCAATTATGAGATTATACTCCCAAAGAATTCTCACAAAACAATTGCATTAATAGGCTATATTTGTTTCACTTCTTACCTATTGATTTGATCAAGTGACCACTGTAAATTGATAGGTCACGGTTGAAAATATGCCATGAGGCAGAGTCCTGGATATAATTAAGCCATAATAAGGTGAGCCAATATGGAAGTATATATGGCATTGGTTTCCTCTATCACCCCCTTCTTTCCTTCCTGAAGGTAGAAGTTATTGGCAAGACAAAGTAATAGATAAGTAGACTTCAGTAGCATAACAATGCATCAAAGTTAGTAAGGCAAAAGTCTGTTTTGTAGATGCTCTTTTCTGAGGAATCTGAAAAATCTAAGCCTTCTGCTATGGAAAGAAGAATCTAGGGTATCAGCCGGGCACAGTGGCACATACCTGTAATCCCAGCACTTTTGGAGGCCAAGCAGGTGGATCACCTGAGGTCAGGAGTTTGAGAGCAGCCTGACCAACAAGGTGAAACCCCGTTTCTACTAAAATACAAAAATTAGCTGGGTGTGGTGGCATGCATCTATAGTCCCAGCTACTCCAGAGGCTGAGACAGGAGAATCACTTGAACCCAGGAGGTGGAGATTGCAGTGAGCCCAGATAGCACCACTGCACTTCAGCCTGGGCAATGGAGCGAGATTCTGTCTCCAAAAAAAAAAAAAAAAAAAAATCTAGGCTATCTTTCCAGGTAAGAACCAGAAACAAAGTTCAACTTGACCTACAGAAACTTTGTGGCATACCTGCAGAGTGGAAACTGTGCCCTGTGGGAATCTCCATTCCCTTTTACCCGGTTCTGTACTTCCTCTCCTCCTCAAGAGATCATTTATTAGCAACATAATGCATCAAGTAGTGAGGCATGGCCTGGCGGTGGCTCACGCCTGTAATCCCAGCACTTTGGCGGGCGGAGGCGGGCAGATCACGAGGTCAGGAGATCGAGACCATCCTGGCTAACACGGTGAAACCCCGTCTCTACTAAAAATACTAAAAACTAGCTGGGCGAGGTGGCGGACACCTGTAGTCCCAGCTACTCGGGAGGCTGAGGCAGGAGAATGGCGTGAACCTGGGAGGTGGAGCTTGCAGTGAACCGAGATCATGCCACTGTACTCCAGCCTGGGCGACAGAGCAAGACTCCGTCTCAAAAAAAAGAAAAAAGAAAAAAAAGTAGCCAGGTGTGATGGCTCATACCTGTAATCTCAACACTTTCGGAGGCTGAGGCAGATGGATTGTGTGAGTTCAGGAGTTCAAGACCAGCCTGGCCTCATGGCAAAACTCCATCTCTACAAAAAATACAAAAATTAACCAGGCGTGGTCATGCGTGCCTGCGGTCCCAGCTACTTGGGAGGTTGAGGCTGGAGGATCACGTGAGCACAGGAGGTGGAGGTTGCAGTCAGCTGTGACTGTGCCACTGCACTGCAGCCCGGGTGACAGAGTGAGACCCTGTCTCAAAAAAATAATAAAACAAATGCATAAATTATAATGGACAAACCTTGCTATCCACAAGACAAAAGTGAGTTTGTCTCATTGTGAAAGACCTAAGCCTTCCGCCTGAGGAGAGGAAATATCCTAGGTTGCCCTTCCAGGAAGACAGGTCATCTTGATCTCATGAACCTTGTGGCTACTCTGCCGAGAGGCCTGAGGAGTAAAAATCCCAGAGGAGACTGCAGTATTAAGAAATAGAGAAAGAGCATAGACTAGAGAGAAATAGGGGTCCCTATTTCTAACTGAATATTCAGTGAAGAGAAACTGAATGTTAACTGAATGTTCAGTGAAGAGAAAACTTTAAAAAAAGAAAGAAAGAAAAACAGGTTGGGTGCGGTGGCTCACATCTGTAATTCCAGCAGTTTGGGAGGCTGGGGTGGGCAGATTGCTTCATCTCAGGAGTTTGAAAGCAGCCTGACCAACAAGGCAAAACCCCATTGCTATGAAAATACAAAAATTAGCCAGGTGTGGTGGTGCATGCCTGTAATCCCAGCTACTTGGGAGGCTGAGGTGGGAGGTGGAGGCTTCAGTGAGCCGTGATCACGCCACTGCACTCCAGCCTGGGCAACTGAGCCAGACCCTGGCTAAAAAAAAAAAAAAAAAAAACCCCAAAATCATTGGATTACTATGTGGTATATAGTGGAACACAGGTTCAGGAGCTGTGCTGCCTGGTTTGGAATCCCAGTTCTGTCTCTTTACTAGTTGTCCAATGCTTATTAGCTGAACTGTTACCAGAAACACTGTAACACATGCAGTAAACACTATACTCAGCTATTTGTCCTATAGACTCCATGTATGTTTTTTTACTTTTTTCTGATCATAGTATCTGCACATCTTCCTGGCATAAGGAAGGTGTTATATATGAGGAAGTGGAATTTCTGAATGAGAGAAACACAGGGGAAGGAAAAGAATATGTCATTTGGTGGTTAAGAAAGGATTAAAGAAACCGGGGGTATTAAAAGACTTGTATGAGGCTGGGCGCGTTGTCTCATGCTTATAATCCCAGCATGTTGCCAGAAGTCAGGGACCCCGAACAGAGGGACCGGCTGGAGCCAAGGCAGAAGAACATAAATTGTGATGATTTCATGGACATTTATCAGTTCCCAAAATTAATACTTTTATAATATCTTATGCCTGTCTTTACTGCAATCTCTGAACATAAACTGTGAAGATTTCATGGACATTTATTACTTCCCCAATCAATAATCTTTTTTATGCCTATCTTTAATCTCTTAATCCTGTTATCTTTGTAAGCTGAGAATGTACGTCACCTCAGGACCACTATTGTACAAATTGATTGTAAAATATCTGTATTTGAACAATATGAAATGAGTGTACCCTGAAAAAGAACAGAATAACAGCAATTTTCAGGGAACAAGGGAAGATAACCATAAGGTCTGATTGCCGGCAGGGTCGGGCAGAATAGAGCTATATTTTCCTTCTTGCAGAGAACCTACAGATGGACGTGTGAGTAGGAGAAATATGGCTGAATTCTTTTCCCAGCAAGGAATATTAATAATTGAGATCCTGGAGAAGGAATGCATTTCTGGGGGTAGGTCTATAGATGGCTGCTCTGGGAGTGTCTGTCTTTTGTGGTTGAGATAAGGACTGAAATATGCCCTGGTCTCCTGCAGTACCCTCAGGCTTACTAGGATTGGGAGATTCCAGCCTGGTACATTCTAGTCAGACCGGTTGTCTGCTCTCGAACCCTGTTTCCTGTTTGTTTTTTGTTTTTTTTTTTCTGGGGGGGGGACGGAGTCTCACTCTGTCGCCCAGGCTGGAGTGCAGTGGCACAATCTCGGCTCACTGCAAGCTCCACCTCCCAGGTTCACGCCATTCTCCTGCCTCAGCCTCAGGAGTAGCTGGGACTACAGGCGCCCGCCACCACGCCTGGCTAATTTTTTGTATTTTTAGTAGAGACGGGGTTTCACCGTGTTAGCCATTGCACTCCAGCCTGGGCAACAGGTGGGAGACTCTGTCTCAAAACAAAAACAAAAACAAAAACAAACGAACAAAAAAACAAACTCTTACATATAAGCCATCCAGGGAGTTAGGTCTTAAGCATGAGCTGCTTGATTCTCCTTGCTTGGTGCCCTGGAGATAAAAACCCTCCTTTGTCCTGCTACAAAACTCAGTGTGGATGTTTGGCCTTACTTGCTGGGCAAGCAGACCCAGTTTGATTTGGTGACAGATATATGCAACGATGTGGCTGAATCTCAGAAGCAGTATGCTAGGTGAGAGATGTGAGATGCAAGAAGGTAGACCCTGTATAATTCAATTTATGACATTCTAAAAAGACAGAATTATAGGGACAGAAATCAGATAAGTGGTTGCCAGGGGATGGGAATGTAGAGAAATGCCCAAGGGAATTTGGGGGATAATGAAAATGGTGATTACATGATTGTATTTACCTGTCCAGTTGAATATTGCTTTGTATAGATTTGTCAAATGGAATTGTGTACCTTAAAAAGGTGAATTTTACGTCAATAGAAATGAAAGCATATTTCCATACAAAGACTTAGATATGACTGTTCACAGCAGCTTTATTTATAATAGTCAAAACCTGGAACTATCTGTAATGTCCAGCAACTGGTGAGTGGATAAACAATAGTGGTCCATCCACACGATGGAAAACTGCACTATCCACTGATGGAAAGGAATGCACTGCTGATACATGCCACAACATGGGTGAAATCTCAAAGTGAAATGAATGAAAAATGTATACTATAACATTCCATTTTTAGAAAATTCGAGAAAATATTAACTAATCTATAGTGACAGATAGCAGATCAGTTGTTGCTTGTAAAGGGAGGAGGCGGAGAGAGGAAGAAATTACAAAGGGACATCAGAAAAGTTTTGGAGGTGACAGATATGTTCATTATACTATTGCAATGATGGTTTCATGGGTGTACAAGTATGTCAAAATTCATCAGCCAGGTGCAGTGGCAACTCATCAAATTGTACTCTTTTTTTTTAATTTTAAATTTTTTTTTTTTTTTTTTTTTGAGACAGTGTCTCACTCTGTCATCCAGGCTGGAGTGCAGTGGCATGATCTTGGCTCACTGCAACCTCCTCCTCCCAGGTTCAAGTGATTCTCCCACCTCAGCCTTCCGAGTAGCTGGGATTATAGGTGCATGCCACCAGGCCCAGCTAATTTTTGTATTTTTAGTAGAAATGGGGTTTCACCATATTGGCCAGGCTGGTCTCGAACTCCTGACCTCAGGTAGTCCATCCACCTCAGCCTCCCAAAGTGCTGGGATTACAGGAATGAGTCACCGCACCTGGTCTGTACTCTTTAAATATATGCAGTTTATTGTTCATCAATTAAGCCTAGATAAAGCTTTAAAAAATTGTATGTCAATAAACCTGACTTTGGGAAAAGAAGGGGAGCAGAGAAAAAACGTTCAAGGAAATGAAAGGCCAAAGTGCAGGATGGCTCTGTGGATGGATGTCAACATCCAAAATACTCCAGGACTTGGGATGTAGAGGAAGATGTAAACTAAGTGAGCACTGATGTGGGAGCAGCCAGAGGAGCAAGGCTGCTGAGCCTACCACCTGTTCCAGTGGCATGCCAGGTGTGAGATCGAGCAGTTTATACTAGTGAGGGCTGCACAGGAAAAACATTATCAGATAAGGTAGGAGGAAGTGCGAATAGTGTTAAAAAGAAAAACTTTAGACAAATTAAATTTGTCAGCATTTATTTGAGCAAAGAATCATGCATGAACTGGGCAGCCCTCAGAACCAGAAAAGGTTTAGAGAACACAGTGTGGGCAGGCAGTATTTATAGACAGAAAATGGAAGTGAGGTACAGAAACCGCTGCATTGGTTACTACTCTGCTTTGCCTTATGTGGGCATGGTCTGATCAGTTGGCAGCCTGTGATTGGCTGAAGCTTAGCTGCTGTGATTGGCTGCAATTCAGCCATTTGTTACAAAAGTACACTCTTAAGTTAGGCTTTGGGTTTGTTTATGTGCCAAGCTAGGTTGCAGTTCCTTATGTAGGGACTGAGGTACGGAGGCAGCCTCAGGCCAAATTTAGTTTAACAGTCAGTTCTGTGAAGCTGTTGAGGATGCAGAGGAATTTGTGACAACTAAATCGGTTCCAGACGCCTCAGTGGAGGGTTTGAGGGTGGTTGTGAGGGGTTGGGTCAGCCTGGGAAGAATGCATGGAAGCATGGGGTTTTTGGCACAGGAATAGAAATATCACACCTTCTCTTGGAGCAGGAAGGCAGGGGCAGAAAGAGACTGGGATTATCAGAGACACAAAGCATTTCTTAGTCTAGGGTAAATTCAAACTGGATTCCAGCAGTTATTTTCCCTCTGCCTGATAGTATTTGTCGACCTAGAGGAAAGCATCTTAGGCAAAATTAATAAAAGCAGAGAGTTTGTTTGAGCCAAGTTTGAGGAAGCACAGATTCATGTTGCCTTCTATACACTCTGATTAGCAGCACTTACAAGTGGTTTTTGTTTTTGTGTTGTTTTGTTTTGTTTTGGGGACAGGGTGTTGCAGTCTCTGTTGCCCAGGCTGGAGTGCAGTGGTGTGACCACAGCTCACTGCAGCCTCAACCTCCTGGGCTCAGGTGATCCTCCCACTTCAGCCTCCCAGGTATCTGGAACCGCAGGTATGCACCACCACTTGCACAGCTAATTTTTTTTTTTTTTTTTTTTTTTTTTTTTGAGACAGAGGCTCGCTCTGTCACCCAGGCTGGAGTGCAGTGGCTGGATCTCAGCTCACTGCAAGCTCCGCCTCCCGGGTTTACGCCATTCTCCTGCCTCAGCCTCCCAAGTAGCTGGGACTACAGGCACCCGCCACCCCGCCCGGCCAGTTTTTTTGTATTTTTTAGTAGAGACGGGGTTTCACCGGGTTAGCCAGGATGGTCTCGATCTCCTGACTTCATGATCCGCCCGTCTTGGCCTCCCAAAGTCCTGGGATTACAGGCTTGAGCCACCGTGCCCGGCCTTGCACAGCTAATTTTTAAATTCAGTGGGATCTCCCTATGTTGCCCAGGCTGGTCTGAAACTCCTGGCCTCAAGCAGTCTTCCTGCCTCGGACTCCCAAAGTGCTGGGATTACAGATGTGAGCCACCTGGCCCAGATGGATTTTTTTTTTTTTTTTTTTTTTGAGACAGAGTCTTGCTGTGTCGCCCAGGCTGGAGTGCAGTGGCACAATCTCGACTCACTGCAAGCTCCACCTCCCAGGTTCACACCATTCTCCTGCCTCAGCCTCCCCAGTAGCTAGGACTACAGGCGCCCACCACCGCGCTCGGCTAATTTTTTTGTATTTTTAGTAAAGACGGCGTTTCACAATGTAAGCCAGGATGGTCTTTTTTTTTTTTTTTTTTTTTGAGACTGAGTCTGGCTCTGTCGCCCAGGCTGGAGTGCGGTGGCCGGATCTCAGCTCACTGCAAGCTCCGCCTCCCGGGTTCACGCCATTCTTCTGCCTCAGCCTCCCGAGTAGCTGGGACCACAGGCGCCCGCCACTTCGCCCGGCTAGTTTTTTTGTATTTTTTAGTAGAGACGGGGTTTCACCTTGTTAGCCAGGATGGTCTCGATCTCCTGACCTCGTGATCCGCCCGTCTCGGCCTCCCAAAGTGCTGGGATTACAGGCTTGAGCCACCGCGCCCGGCGCCAGGATGGTCTTGATCTACTGACCTCGTGATCCGCCCGCCTCAGCCTCCCAAAGTGCTGGGATTACAGGCGTGAGCCACCACACCCGGCCCCAGACAGATTTTCAAAGGAAAAGAAGAGGTAGTTCCTAAGTTATTTACCAATAATTCACATTAAAATAACATATTGATTGTCTATACATAATTTTTTGTGTCACAAATTTCAGGAGCATGAAAATAATGGGTGAGACAGCTAGTCAGTCTTTAAACAATTGCCATTGGGTATGGGTGTGGGGGCTGACTCATGTTTCTCTTGCAAATCTCACAGTGCTCAGGCTGCTCTGAGCCATCTTTCTTTTCTCATATTGATAGTATTGTTTGCCTACAGATCTTCCTTATCTTGTAGATATTGGCCCAGCCCAATTGCAAAGCTAATCTAGGCAGAAGCATAGTGGATGGCTATGGGTAGGCCTTGGAATTCTTTGAGGCCCCTTCCTCCCAATGAAACACGCTGGGCACTTATGTTGCTCCCACATTATCTCAGTCTCCTTTGAGGCCACATGACCTGGGAGTCATTTTCCATGCTCAACATTGGATGCCAGCCCTTCCCAAAAGTCCTCATTTGTTGGGCCCTGATCTGCCTGGGGACAAGAGACAAGGCAGGTTGCAATTTAGCCAAATGACTTTCTAAGTGTGTCAATCTTACCAAGTCACAGTTGATGTCCTTGCTGGCTTAGAAATGTTCACCTTTGCTTTGGTCCTAACTGGGCATGTTCTGATTTGCTTTACAACTTGGCTTTTGTCTTTATGAGTAATCTTTTGTCTTCTGTATCACTCCTCTTATTATAAGACACATCCACTAGTTTTTGAAAATAAGGGGCTGGGAGAGGGGAGATAACAAATAATTAATGTTTGTTTAGATAGCCCAACATTGCCAAAATCCATCTTAGCCTTCCCCTGGTTTCCTCTCCCATGGTTAGTGGCATTATCTACTCTATTTGTTCTCTAAACTGGAAACCTTGGGAATCATTTCCCTGCTCCTGAATTCTTACATTTATCTGTCTTTGAATTGTCTCTTGAGACCGAGTGCGGTGGCTCATGCCTGTAATCCTAGCACTCTGGGAGACTGAGGCGGGTGAATTGCCTGAGCTCAGGAGTTTGAGACCAGCTTGGCCAACAAGGTGAAACTGTCTCTACTAAAAATACAAAAAATTAGCCGGGTGTGGTGGCAGGCACCTATAATCCCAGCTACTCCGGAGGCTGAGGCACGAGAATCACGTGAACCAGGGAGGCAGACGTTGCAGGCTGCACTCCAGCCTTGGCGACAGAGCAAGACTCTGCCTCAAAAAAAAAAAAAGGGAAATGAATTGTCTCTTGAATTTGAAATCCAATTCTCTCTCTCTGTTACTTTCATCTAGAATATTGCATAGTTGCTTTCCCATTGTCCTTTCTTCCATTCACATTTATTAAACAATTGAGTATACAGATGAATTAAATATGGTATGACAGTTTAATGCAATTGGACACTAACAGTTAAGACAGAAAACAGATCACAGTGGATTATGTAATTCTTATTATCTCATGAAAGGAATTATCGAAGTTTTCCTGAGATTCACACTTTTTCCTGGCACTCGATTCTAGAAAAAGCTATTCCTTGGTTAAATTGACCAGTAGAAAACATGTTGATCATTTTTTTCAAAGGAATTTTCCTTCTTTTTTCTTTTTTTGAGATAGGGTATTGCTCTGTCTCCCAGGTTGGAGTCCAGTGGCGCAATCTGGGCTCACTGCAACCTCTGCCTCCCGGGTTCAAGCGATTCTCCTGCCTCAGCTGCCCTAGTCACTGGGATTACAGGCGTGCATCACCATGCCCAGCTACTTTTTGTATTTTTGGTGAAGATGGGGTTTCGCCATGTTGCTCAGGCTGGTGTCGAACTCCTGGGCTAAAGTGATCCACCCGCCTTGGCCTCCCAAAGTGCTGGGATTACAGGGATGAGCCAACGCACCCAGCCGGGAATTTCCTGTTTTAGAAATTATAAAACATTGCTAGCTGTGATGGCTCATCACAGGTCATTGCTTGAGGACAGGAGTTCCAGACCAGCCTGGGCAACATCTTGAGACCCATCTTTAAATAGAAAGAGGCTAGGTGAGGTGGCTGACACCTGTAATCCTAGAACTTTGAGAGGCCAAAGTGGGAGGATAATTTGAGCCCAGGAGTTGGAGACCAGCCTGTGAAACAGAGAGAGACCCATGTCTCTACGAAAAAAGAAAAAATAGCCAGGTATGTTGGCATGCACCTCTAGTCTCAGCTACTCAGGAAGCTGAGGTGGGAGGATTGCTTGAGCCCAGGAGTATGATGAGGCTGCAGTGAGCCGTGATCATGCCATTGCTCTCCAGCGTGGGTGACAGAGTAAGACCCTGTCTCTTGAAAAAGAAAAGAAAAACAGTACTGAAGCAAAACAGCTCTGTGAGCCTAAGTAAAACTTAAGGCAAAGCCCTACCTTTGAGAGCTAGTGGAGCTAGCTGAAGGAAAGAGGCATTGAAATCTACTCTGTAAATTTCCCAAAAATGATATACCCAGAGCCGAATTTAATGGAACTTAGTGAACAGTTAGCCCATGTATTCCATTCTGTATATTTTACTAGAAGGTGTTTGAAATATGCATTTCATGGGTGTAATCTGTTCAAGACTGAGTTCTTAGACAAATGCCTTAAGGGAGGATCTTACGTGCTTTTGATTGAAGAAATCCATAGTGTACCAAATGATTAGGTGGTAATGTTAGCCACTGTGCCCGGCCATATGTAAGAGTTTTTAAAGGCAGGGAGCAGAAGTTACAGGTACAATCATAAATCAATATATGGAGGCAACACATTGAGTTGACGTTAAAAGGCGGGACCTCTCAAAGCAGAAGCCTAGAAGTCATAGGTGGATTCAAAGATTTTCTGATTTCTGATTGGTTAAGGAGGTAAAGCTTTAAAAATTTTTTAAAGTGGCTGGGCATGGTGGCTCACGCCTGAAATCCCAGCATGTTGGGAGGCCAAGGCAGGTGGATCACCTGAGGTCGGGACTTCAAGACCAGCCTGACCAACATGGAGAAACCTCATCTCTACTAAAAATAGAAAATTAGCTGGGTGTGGTGGCACATGCCTGTAATCCCAGCTACTTGGGAGGCTGAGGCAGGAGAATCGCTTGAACCCAGGAGGCGGAGGTTGTGGTGAGCCGAGATCACACCATTGCACTCCAGCCTGGGCAACAAGAGCAAAACTCTGTCTCAAAAAAAAAAAAAAATTTGAAGTCTAAAAATTTGGGATCAGCAGAAAAGAATGTTAGCTCTGGCCCATGGGTATGACTTCCTTTATGCCTCTCAGGAAGAAATTTGGAACAAAGAAGAGCAGTCAGAATTTAGTCCTTAGTTCCCCCTTATCTGAATTCTACAAGACAGCAGATCTGTTTGGTGGGGGGGGGGGGGGGGGGGGGTTTCTGAAAAACAACTCAGGAACACATGTTATGATGTTATCTTTGGTTTCTATAGGGAACCAAACATCTGTGATTCTAACTTCCTTGGCTATTGTTTTACGCTACTATTACCTTCTTGCTTATCAAGTGGTTCACTTCTCAGGGCTAGCTAGGTGCTTGGAATTTCCCTTGAAGGAACTTAAGATTTTCCTTATTTTCATGTGTGAGGGGGGCCTGCAGACCCATAAGAGGGGTCCCTGCTTCCTCATCGGTAGGTCATTCTTTTCTGTTGCTGAGTAGCATTTCATTGTATGAATGTAAGACAATTTATTTATCTGTTCACCAGTTGCTACACATTTGAGTTATTTCCAGGTTTTGGCAAGTGTTAATAAAACATCCATAAGCATTTCCAGACAGATATTTTTGTGGGCATGATTTCATTTTTCATGAGTAAATACCTAGGAGTGGGATTGCTGGGTCATAAAGTAAGTATACATTTAACTATATAAGTACATTATTATTATTATTATTATTATTATTATTATTTTGAGACAGAGTCCCGCTCTGTCACCCAGGCTGGAGTGCAATGGCGCGATCTCAGCTCGCTGCAACCTCCGCCTCCCGGGTTCAAGTAATTCTCCTGCCTCAGCCTCCCAAGTAGCTGGGATTACAAGTGCCTGCCACCACACCTGGCTAATTTTTTGTACTTTTAGTAGAGATGGGGTTTTGCCATGTTGGCCAGGCTGATCTTAAACTCCTGACCTCAGTTGATCCACTTGCCTCAGCCTCCCAAACTTCTGGGATTACAGGCGTGAGCCACGGCGCCCGGCCATAAGTACATTATTTATTAAGCTTAGATGCTTTGATTTCTCTTATCCTTTAATCTCTCTACTTTCTTCTTTTTCATTCATTCATTCTTTTTTTTCTTTTTCTGGGGGGTGGGGGACAGGGTCTTACTCTGTCAACCAGGTTGTAATGCAGTGGCACAATCAGAGCTCACTGCAGTCTCAACTTCCTGGGCTCAAGAGATCTTCCTTCCTTAGCCTCCTGAGTATCCAGAACCACAGGCATGCACCACCATGCCTGGCTATTTTTTTAAATTTTTTATACAGATGAGTCTTGCTATGTTGCCCAGGCTGGTCTCAAACTCCTGGCTCAAGTGGTCCGCCCGTCTCAGCCTCTCAAAGTGTTGAGATTACAGGTATGAGCCACCACGCCTGGCTCATTCTTTCTTTTTTTAAGAGACAGAGTCTCACTATGTTGCCCAGGCTGGTGTCAAACTCCTGGCCTCTGGCAATCCTCCTGCATCAGCCTCCTGAGAAGCTGGGACTACAGGTGCATGCTGCCATGCCCAACTCTCTTTTCTTTTTTTCTGTTAACTAACTCTTATTTTCATCTTCCTTACCTAAATTGGACTCCATCATGCATCATTTTAAACAAACTTTTGCTCATATCCTCCACTAGTTATCCCATTGTCTTCCTGTCAAACTTACCCTACAACCCCCATTCCCTGGATCAATTCAACTGTCCCTCTTCCCTGTACCTATTCTGGAGCTATGTTGTGTACCTTGAGAAAAATCATTTAATGTACATACTGATATAACATAAAATGGGGGTTTCTAACCTCAAATGGGCCCTTAACACTGCAGGAAAATCCTTCTATGTTTTTGTGATCAACTCATATTCTCCCCAGTAGCCATCTCAAACCTAATCTACTCTTATTTATTTATTTATTTTTGAAACAGAGTCTCGGCTCTGTCACCCAGGACGGAGTGTAATGGCGTGGTTTCAGCTCACTGCAACCTCCACCCCCCAGGTTCAAGCGATTCTCCTGCCTCAGCCTCTTAAGTAGCTGGGACTACAGGTGCATACCACCATGCCCAGCTAATGTTTTTTTTTTTTTTTTTTGTATTTTTAGTAGAGACAGGGTTTCACTGTGTTGGCCAGGCTGGTCTCGAACTCCTGACCTTGTGATCTGCCTACCTTGGCCTCCCAAAGTCCTGGGATTACAGGTGTGAGCCACCACGCCCGGCCAAACCTAATCTACTCTTATCAAGCTTCAGATCCCAACCCTATCTCCCTTCTGGGGAGGTCTCAATAGCAGATCTCAGCAGGATCCATTAGATACCAGTTCCAAATCCACTTGCATCTACCCCCTTCTTTGCCTCCTTCCCTTCTATTACAATGAACAGTGGACCCTGGCTCTGGCAGTTTAAGACTAATTTCTTCACTTGTGCTTCCTCCTAGTTTCTCAGTCTTCACTCTACAGCATATTCCCACACTCTCTGTCTTCATCCCCTTTCTCTCTAGTGGATCCTTATGGGAGCTTGGTAGCTCACTTGCTTGCTTTTTTTTTTCTTTTTTTTTTTCTGGAACATACCACCCTCTGTGGCTCTACAGAGCCAGGCAGGAGGAGTTTTTTTGTTATTACTTTTTAGGAGACCGTCAGCTCCCCTAGAGTGGAAATCATGACCTTCAACTGGCTTTGGGATCCTTGGAGTCCCAGCTAAACCAGGACTGGAGGCACCTGGAAGCAAGGACTTGGTGTCCTTGAGGCAGCTCAAACCTTTAGAGCTCAGGGGCCTCCAAACTGAATGCACAAGAGCCCTGAGGGTCCTAAGGAGGTAACCCCAAGGCTGCTAGGTGGGGAAGCCAGGACTTCAATCAGGAATGCCCCTCTTTCATCTGCAATATTTCTTTTGGACAGTCTGGCAATTAAACAACTACTAGTTTTAAAACACCTGTCTTAGATCCTTGATCAGAGTCCCAGCCTGTCCTCCTCCCTCTAGAGATGGGGAAGATGTGCTCCTTCCTCCTAAAAGCCTTCAGCTCAGAGCCAGTCAGTTTCCAATCTACCAGTTGAGTGACATTGGGCAAGCCCCTCCCTGTGCTGGGTCTCATTTTTGAAAAAAATAGGGTTTGGGGAGGAGTGGGCAGGACCTTGGGTCTTCAGTTTCTTTAAAGTGGAGTGAGTCTAGAAAGAAGACGGGGAAGCCAGGCGCAGTGGCTTACACCTGTAATCTCAGTACTTTGGGAGGCTGAGGCAGGTGGATCACAAGGTCAGAGGTTTGAGACCAGCCTGGCCAAGATGGTGAAACCCCTTTCTCTACTAAAAGTACAAAAATTAGCCAGGCACGGTGGCAGGCACTTGTAATCCCAGCTACTCAGGAGGCTGTGGCAGGAGAATTGCTTGAACCTGGGAGGTGCAGGTTGCAGTGAGCTGAAATCGCTCCACTGCACTCTAGCCTAGGTGACAGAGCAAGACTCTGTCTCAAAAAAAAAGAAAATAAAAAAAGAAAGAAGACAGGAAAATCAGAAAGACTCTCCCCTTCAGATATACATTCATACATACTTCCTCCCCACCTCTGTATAGGGGAACAGAGGCAAGGCAAGGGGTTATGAAAACAGGAAATGTTAATATAAGTAACAGGTCAGGCCAGGCGCAGTGGCTTACCCCTGTAATCCCAGCACTTTGGGAGGCCAAGGTGGGCAGATCACCTTAGGTCAGGAGTTTGAGACCAGCCTGGCCAACATGGCAACCCCGTCTCTGCTAAAAATACAAAAATTAGCCAGGTGTGGTGGCAGACGCCTGTAATCCCAGCTACTCAGGAGGCTGAGGCAGGAGAATTGCTTGAACCCAGGAAGTGGAGGTTGCAGTGAGCTGAAATCGCTCCACTGCACTCCAGCCTAGGCGACATTCTGTCTCAAAAAACAAACAAACAAACAAAAAAAAAACCAGAAACAAAAAATACACACAAAAATACAGGTCATAGGAGAACACTATGCAGCAATGAAAATAAACACTGTATAATCACATGCAATAATATTGATACATCTCACAGACATAATGTTGAATGAAAGAAGTCATCATATACAAACAACATGTACCAGAGGATTTTACTTTCTTTCTTTCTTTTTTTTTTTTTTTTTTTTTTTTGAGATGAAGTCTTGCTCTGTTGCCCAGGCTGGAGTGCAATGGCACAATCTTGGCTCACTGCAACCTCCGCCCCCCTGGGTTCAAGCGATTCTCCTGCCTCAGCCTCCTGAGTAGCTGGGATTACAGGCAGGCGCCATCATGCCTGGCTAAGTTTTGTATTTTTAGTAGAAACGGGGTTTCAGCATGTGGCCAGGCTCGTCTCAAACTCCTGTCCTCAGGTGATCTGCCCACCTTGGCCTCCCAAAGTGCTGGGATTACAGGCATGAGCCACCGTGCCTGGCCGGATTCTACTTTCTAGACTCTAGATTCTACGACGAAAACAAGTAAAACTATTCTTCTCTGTTAAAAGTCACAATAGTGACGCCCTTGGGAAGGTGACCGAAAGGAAGTACAGAGGGATCAGGGCTTCTGCGTTGCTGGTCATGTTGTGTTTCTTGATCTGGGTGCTAGCTCTGTGGATGTAGGCAGGTTTAGAAGTTAGGCAGCATCATCTCCACCGCATTCTATGGGCTTAGGTAGTTACAAAGGTCAACCTAGTTTCAAGGGGAGGAAGCATAGGTAACTCCTCTCAAAAGGAGGTATATCAACACTACCTTGTAAGAATAACTTGTGGGATGGGACATATATTGCTGTGGCCATTTTTACAAAATGTAAGATGCCATATAGCATATTGTTTTCTTCGTTCCCACCCGTGAATATTTGCAATAAATCACCAAATCCTACTACTACTATCTCTTGATAGTACTATGCCCTGTGTCTGTCTTCCATCACTTTTTTTTTAAGACAGAGTCTTGCTCTGTTGCCCAGGCTGGAGTGCAGTAGCGCAATCTCGGCTCACTACAAGCTCCGCCTCCCGGGTTCACACCATTCTCTTGCCTCAGCCTCCCGAGCAGCTGGGACTACAGGTGCCCGCTACCATGCCCAGCTAATTTTTTTGTGTGTTTTTAGTAGAGATGGGGTTTCACCATGTTAGCCAGGATGGTCTCGATTCCTGACCTCGTGATCCGCCCACTTCGGCCTCCCAAAGCGCTGGGATTACAGGCGTGAGCCACCACGCCTGGCCCTTCCAACACCTTTTAAACCATTTTATTTTATGTCACCATCATACTACCTAGATTGTGGTAAGACAAGTCTTTTTATCTCTGGTGTTACTTCTTTCTAATCTACTCTCCATACTGAAGCCAGAACAGTTAAACGAACAAACAGCTCACTTAAAGTTTTCCTAAGCATGTTTTCCTAGTTAGAGATCCCATCAGATTGTTTACCAGTGAAACTAACTGATTTGTAGTTTCCTGCTTCCTTCCTGATGCACAGTCCATCACTCCTTACCATGATGGTTACTTTTAATCAAAAGTTATAGTTTGACTACCAGTTCCAAAATGATTCCATTCTTTCCTGGTAATTTATTCATAGGTAGCATGTCATTTACTTACACAATATTTCAACTAGTACCGTGTTTCTCAAAATACAAGATCTGCAACAAGTTGATGGGTGGGGAGGGCCAGAAGGTCCCACAATTTGTATTCAAATAAAGAACACCATGTGATTCTAAAGTACAGTAAAGCGTCAGAACCACTAAATAAAGTGCCTCTGACTTGCCTGGTTAAAATAATGAGCCAATAGATATTTCCCATTCCTCTGCCTTCTCCAGCTTCTTCCTGATGTGTCTTAAGACAGACAACGGGAGATGTGTAAAGGAGAATATGCTGTGGGACTTGGGACTGAGAAAACTTTTGTCTTCACTCTTAGACCTGTTTCTTTTCTTTTTCTTTTTTTTTTGTTAAGACAGAGTTTCACTCTCGTTGCCCAGGCTAAAGTGCAATGGCCTGATCTCGGCTCACCGCAACCTCCACCTCCCGGGTTCAAGTGATTCTCCTGCCTCAGCCTCCCAAGGAGCTGGGATTACAGGCATGCACCACCACACCTGGCTAATTTTTTGTATCTTTAGTAGAGACGGGGTTTCTCCATGTGGGTCAGGCTGGTCTCAAACTCCCAACCTCAGATGATCCACCTGCCTCAGCCTCCCAAAGTGCTGGAATTACAAGCATGAGCCACCGTGCCCGGCCATTCTCAGCCCCGTTTCTTCAGCTTGACTTGCTGCCTGTGATAAGCCCAGTGGTTCATTTAGTTGAGCTTGCTCTGCCCTTTTAAAGTCTCAGAGTCTTGAATCACCTTGCTCCTTCAGTCTAGAATGAATCTAGTCTTTCTCTCCCAACTCCACCCCTTCAGGGATCATCCAGTTATTAGAACCCTCCAAAAAATTTTTCTGGAGTTCTTTGGCCCTTTTTGCGATGCCCCCCATAATCCATGCAAGCACTCATTCATAAGCTCAACAAATATCTATTGAGTGCCTGCCATGGGCCAAGTACTGTTCCAGGACCTAAACACACAACCTAGAACAAATGAAATAAAAATACTTACTCTTGTGAAATTAGTATTCCCGTGGAGAAGGCAGATAAGTAGTAAAAACAAACAAACAAACAAACTTAACAAACAACCTATAGGGCATGTTAGACGAGGAAACAAGAGTGAGGTGGGATTCCTATTTAAGTGGAATGGTGGGAGAGCTTCATTGAGAAGACCCGAAGGGATGGGAGAGCGGGCCATATGGCCACTTAGGTAAGGAGCAGGTCAGCCGGAAGTACCCGGCAGGTTAGAAGAGGAAGGGGTCTATCAAGATTGGAGCAGGAAAGTCAGGGAAGAGGTGCGGGAGGTATAGGTGGCTAGATTCCATCAGGCCTTGTAGGCCACTATAAAGAGCTGGGTTTTCACTCTGAGTGAAATGGGAAACCATCGCAGGGTTTTAAGCAAAGGAGGGACATAATTTGACGTTATTAAAACGTCTGTCTGGCTGTGGTGTGGAGAATAGCCAAGGAGAATACAAGATTACACCAAGTAAGGTGTAATCAAGAAGCTATTGCAATAATCCAGGTGAGCCATGAGGGTGAACTGGACCATGGGGGCAGGTGTGGAAGTCATAAGATTAATATGTGTTTAACTCAAGTTGTGGTATTAATTATGATTTGCATTAAATGCATCGCTAATATGCTTCTGTGGTGGATTTTTCCACCTTAGATTTCAGGGAATGGATGTGATGGGAGTGGGTAGGGAAGGTCTGAGGTTACTAAAGACATGGAGCCTCCTGGATCTAGCAAACCTCAAATGATTCTAGGCCTCGGAGCCTCTGGCGCAGCAATAATTCTGCAGCCGAGCCCACTAGCCGCTTCCCAGTGACCATGCGCAACAGGCAGGTGGGAGCCTATGGAAAGCGCGGACTTTCGGAAAGCTGCACGAGCGCGTTCGGGGAGTCCGGTTCAGCGCCTCTGCGCAGGCGCAGTGGTCCCCACGGGCTTGCGCGCGCACTCGCTGCGGGACAAGCTTCTGGAAGCTCATTGCGGTGGCGTTGGTGCTGTTTGCGGATGCTGGTGCAGGTACTGGTCGTCCCCGGTCCCGAGTTTCGGGGCCGTGGCCGGGTCGCCGGCTCCGAGGGCGCACCTGGGGCGGGGTGGGGGCCGGGAGCAGCCTACCAACGGGCTGTGCGGTGCGCTGCTGCTGCTTCTGTGGGAGGTGCGCACTCCGCTGCGGGATGGGGCTGTTGGCTTCCCTCCATCCCCCCCTGCGCAACTTGGGCACTGTTGACATTTTGGGCGGGATAATGCCTAATGCCTTGTTTTGTTTGTGTGGTGTGGCTGTGAGGGGGAGGCTCTCCCGTTATTGCAGGATGTGTAACAGCGTCACTGGTTCTGCCCGTTAGATAACAAGTACCACCTTTCCTCCCAGTCGAGCTAACCAAAAATGTGTCCAGACATTGCCACAGGACCCCTGGGGGGTGAAATCTCTCCTTTTTAACTCCCTCCGGTTGAGATCCTCTGGCTGCGTCACATTTTCACCGGGCCTCCAGTGTAAACTCTGTAGACGGAGCCGAGTGTCTTAGTCACCGCGGAGCCCCAGGTGCCCCGCACGGCGCCAGGTACATGGTGGGCGCCTAATATTTGGCAGAGGAATAAATGACGTCATGCGTGCTGTGTGCCGGGCGCTGTACTCGGAAGTGGGTTGTTATTGGTATGGTAGTTGCAATGCGAAGCTGTCACATCCTTCACTTGTCGCATTGTAGTCCCGCTCCGGCTGCATTGTCATTTCCTGGACCCTCTGTGAGCGTGAGGACCCTTTCAGGCGTGTCCACGCCTGGCCCCGCAGCTCATGACCCCTGGTCCTGTTCCAGCTCATTGTAGTTGCTCAGTCACTTGTAGAATGAATGAATGCAGGCAACACAGGGTAGTCTGTGTGCAAAGGAGTGCTTTGGGATCAAGCAGAGCATCACACAAGAAGTGACAGTTGAAAGGAGTCAGGCTTTAAAAAACGAATAAAAGTTTGTTAGGAGAAAGAAAGCAACATTCCGAGGAGAGGGAATAGCCTTGGTGCGAACGCTAGGAGGGTATGTAGAGAGGAAGTGTCTGGGAATGGGGAGATACTAATTTATGGCTGTAGTGTCAATCGGGTAGCTTAGAGCTCAAGTGGTGAGGTCATCAGGCAGTGTCTCTAGATCACAATGCCATGGTCCCTGCATGTGAACTTTATCGAGAGACCGTTTGGGGGCTGGTGAGGGACTCTAAGCTGGGGAGTGATAAGATCATATTTTGCCTGTTAGAAGGAATTTTTTGGCTACAGTGTGAGACTGGATTGAAGATCCCTGTACTTAGGCAGTTTCAGTAGGATAGAATGGAGAGGTTCTTAGGAAATAAAATCACCAGACCTTGGTTATTGATGATGGGAGAAGTAAGGAGGAAGAGAAATTTGAAAGTCAAATATTAAATTGGGCTTCTGAGTTGAGCAACTGGTGAGAAATGTGTACCCTTTCATTAAGAAAGGGTAGGAGTTGTTAAATAGCTTTTCGACTGGGTCCCCTTTTGAACCTTTTCTGATAACATTTTGTTTAGGAGGAGTATTGAATCTAAAGCAACTGTTTCCTTAACCCTTAAGTCGCTCCTCGGCTTTTGACTATAAAGAAAATTATGACTGGGTGCGGTGGCTCAAGCCTGTAATCCTGACACTTTGGGAGGCCGAGGTGGGTGGGTCGCCTGAAGTCAGGAGTTCGAGACTAGCCTGGCCAACATGGCAAAACCCCATCTCTACTAAAAATACAAAAATTAGCTGGGAGTGGTGGCACGTGCCTGTAGTCCCAGCTTCCTGGGAGGCTGAGGCAGGAGAATTGCTTGAACCCGGCCGGGGCAGAGGTTGCAGTGAGCCGAGATCGTACCACTTCACTCCAGCCTGGGCACCAAGAGCGAAACTCCGTCTCAAAAAAAAAGAAAGAAAGAAAATTATCTTTTTAATATAGTAGTTGAGCAGGGCTTTTCTAGGCCTTTGCAGGTGTGTGTGTGGATATATTTCTCTGAACCAAACCAAGAACAATGTTTTTAGGACTAACAACAGTTTGTTTTACTTATTTAATGCCTTAATATTTCTTCTTGACAGTTTCTGCAGGACTGTAAACTGGATTCCTGGAACCTTTGATATTCCTGGCTGTGTATAGTACCTGTTGGTGGACTGCACTGATACTCAACTAGAGTGTGAAGGGACTGGATTCCTGCCCCGAGACACAATGCAAGCTGTAGTGCCCTTGAACAAGATGACAGCCATCTCACCAGACCCTCAAACTCTGGCCTCGACTGAACAAAATGAGGTCCCAAGAGTGGTTACTTCTGGGGAGCAAGAAGCTATTTTAAGAGGAAATGCGGCTGACGCAGAGTCTTTCAGACAGAGATTTAGGTGGTTTTGTTACTCAGAAGTAGCTGGACCCAGGAAAGCTCTGAGTCAACTCTGGGAGCTCTGCATTCAGTGGCTGAGACCAGACATTCACACGAAAGAACAGATTTTAGAGCTTTTGGTATTTGAGCAGTTCCTGACCATTTTGCCTGGGGAGATCAGGATTTGGGTAAAGTCACAACATCCTGAGAGTAGTGAGGAGGTGGTGACCCTAATAGAAGATTTGACCCAGATGCTTGAAGAAAAAGGAGGTGAGATTTATAGATGGAGGGAGGAAGCGGGAGACATTGCCTCAAAGTCCGAAAGTAAATTCCTCAAAAGAAAGCAATTTACTGCTAAAGAGGAGTCTGAGGTTTGAAGTTGGGACTGGGTTTGAATCAGCCCTGCCATTTACTGTGTGATTTTGGGCAAGCTGTGTAAACTCTCAGAATGTAAATATTTTTATCCGTTAAAAAGGGATATCATCTTTCCTGTAGTTTTCTTGTAAAGGTAAGACAAGATAAGATATAATATATGGTGGATGCTCAAGACATAGTAATTTCTTTCCCATCCCCTTCAAGAACACAAGTTATCTGTGAAAGTGTTTGGAGTCACAGGCAAATCAACCAGCTCAGGCCCTAATGTCTAGTTCCACTGTGTGGACTAGCACGTTGCTGGAGCAGGGCTGTCAGTGTCTTTGCTGATGGAAATGTTTCTGCACTGTTTTGCAATTCAAGTTAAGTACATGAAAAGCAGCTAGTGCAAATAAGGAACTGAATTTTTTAAATCAAATTTAAAGTTTAAATAGCCAAATGCGACTAGTAACTATTTTACCGTGCAGTTCCACAGCCTTAGGGCAGGAAAACCTGAATTTTATGTATGTAATTACATATTATAAATATAAATGTATAAACTATAAACTGAATTACATTGATATCATTATAAAATATTGATGTAAAGTCTTCTAGGGTGAATAGTCCTTTCAGGGAATGTGGCTCGCCTTTTTTCTCAAATTTGTAGCTATTCATATTCTCAAATATGATACAAATATTTGTATTTTGCAGTGTAATATGCTACAAATATTTGGAATATTTGCATTCCAAATATATTTGGAATATTTGTAGTGTATTTACCATAGGGCTCCTGATATATATGTATGACAGTTTGTATTCTGGAAGAGTTCTGAGATAGGGAAATAAATAGTATTTACCTCCATACGCTTAATTTGCCGTCACATAGCTAATTAGTGTATCTAAAATTTGGATTTCCTGACTCCTCTGTGATTTGTCACTGCAGTGTCATGCTTCTACAAAATTAGGGCCTCTTTGTGGAGGCACCTGCAATAAAGAATTCGTTTCGGGCTGGGTACGGTGGCTCACGCTTGTAATCCCAGCACTTTGGGAGGCCTAGGTAGGTGGATCACCCGAGGTCAGGAGTTTGAGAGCAGCCGTACCAACATGGAGAAACCCCGTCCCTACAAAAATACAAACTCAGCCCAGCATGGTGGTGCACACCTGTAATCCAAGCTACTGTGGAGACTGAGGCAGGAGAATCGCTTGAACCCGGGAGGTAGACATTGCAGTGAGCCAAGATCGCGCCATTGTACCCCAGCCTGGGCAACAACAGCACAACTCCGTCTCAAAAAAAAAAAAAAAAAAATTGATTTCTAGGATTCTGTAGGGTATAACAGTTTTCTTAAATTCACCCCACTTTTCTCTTTGATTAAGTCATTCTAATTCTTAATTTTTATTGATTGTCTAATCACTAAAGTTGCCTAAAATTATTTTCATAAGAAGGTAGAGTATGATTTGAAAAAATACTTTTTCTTATTTGAAAAAGAGCTGTTGACATCCGAGGGTTTTTATGTATTTATTTTTTACTACTCCTTGCGGAGCAGGGCCCACTCATTGGTAGTATGCCCAGAATGGGCCAATCTGAAGGTACTGGATACATTTAGTTCCTATGAGTTTATTAGACGCCTCTTTTCTGTCATAAGGAATCTGGTGGAGTCAACTCTTGAGACTAACCTGGTACTTTCATTCAGTTAGCAGGTTGGAGTGACTCTTGAGCAAGGCCTTGTACTAGCACTATGAAGAATACACAGTTTTACCTTACTACGTCTTTTAAATTAGGATACTTCAAAATTCATTGTTGTTCAAATTAAACATTTTTAAACTGAGGCTATATAGAAAGAAGAAAACCAGTTTTCGTGAGCTTAGGATTTGAAAGGATTTTTATATGAGCTAAGAGGAAACGCCTAGGTTTTCATAGGAAACTTTTATCTATGGCTGTTCTCTGTTTTAAAGAGTGGACAACTTTTTGTTTCTTCTGACTTTTTTATCCAGAGAGGCTCAGAGCTCTTAGAACCCTGGTAATTTCCTGGGTGATTAGAGCAGTAAGAGTGTCTTTTGTTAAAATATTTGGCCTTTTGTCCATGGTTCCTGAAACAGCTCCTGAGCTATAAAGGAGAAAGACAGTCTTTTTGTTATTTGTAACAAGCCCCTTTTAACCACCCTTGAGTTTATGTTAATGAGATGATTTTTGGAAAGTCCTTAGATAACCCTGGAATTGGGGGAGGGTGCTGGTTGCCAGGGGAACCAACCCCTGTGCTTACAGGGTTGGAACTCAGCCCCACCCCCCCAACCTGTCAGAGGGGAGAGGGACTGAAGGTTGAGTTAATCACAGGGCCAGTGATTTAATCAGTCATGCCTGTCTATGAAGCTTCCATAAAAACCAAAAAGACACAGCTCATGAGAGTTTTCCAGATAGCTAACCATGTGGCAGTTCCTGGAGAGCGGTGTAGAGAGCATGGAAGTGCCAAGCATCTTGCCCTGTGCAGTGTCATCCGTCTGGCTGTTCATCTGTATCCTTTGTAATACCCTTTACAATAAACAAGTAAACGTAAGTAAAGTGTTATGTGAGCCACTCTAGCAAGTTATTGGAACCCAGGGAGGGGCTCATGGGATCCCCAATTTGTATCTTGTTGGTCAAAGCCCTGGAGGCTCAGACATGAGACTGGCATCTGAAGTGGAGGTCGGTCTTGTGAGACTGAGGCCTTAACCTTTGGGAGCTAATGCTGTCTCCAGGTAGATAGTATTAGAAATGAATTAGAGGATACCCAGCTGGTGCCTGCTGGGGAATCCAGCACAGAATTGCTTGCCGGGTGTGGGGGAAACACCCCCACATATCTGAAGTCTCAGAGTTATTTTGTGTTGTGAGTATAGTAGGAGAAACTGACTTAGTTTTTTTCCTGTGTATCACTTAGAAATATATAGATATATATATAAAGATTTTTAGTCTGAGGAATTTATTTGAAAGAGTGGACTGGTTTTCTCCCCTTTCCTAGATCCAGTCTCTCAAGATTCTACTGTTTCCCAAGAGGAGAACTCAAAAGAGGATAAAACGGTCGCTGTTTGTCCCAATACTGAGTCCCGTGTAAGTTTCCTTTCAATGGTTTTTATTCCTAAGTGAATACTTAACTGAGCTCCTACTGAGTGATATTAAGATACAAAATCAAAGGCTAGGCATGGTGCTTACACCTGTAATCCCAGTCAGTACTTTGGGAGGCTGAGGCAGGAAGATTGCTTGAGTCCAAGAGTTCACGGTTGCAGTGAGCTGTGATGACGCCACTGCTGCCTTCCATCCTGGGCAACAGAGCAAGACCCTCTCTCTAACAAAATAAAATGAAATAAATATAGTCTCCCTTTCAAGGAACTGACACCTCATTTTCCGCATGCAGTTTTGTTTCAGTTCACAGAATGCCATGAGTCTGATTCTAATGAGACAAAAAAATTTACTAAAATTCAGCAGTTACCGCTGTTAAAATTAGTCAGGTGGAAGTAGAAGTTCATTTCCTTCTTTTTTTTTTTTTTAATTGAGACAGAGTTTCACTCTGTTGCCCAGGCTGGAGTGCAGTAGCGGGATCTTGGCTCACTGCAACCTCTGCCGCCCAGGTTCAAGTGATTCTCCTGCCTCAGCCTCCCAGGTAGCTGGGACTACAGGCACGTGCCACCATTCCTAGCTAATTTTTGTATTTTTAGTAGAGACAGGGTTTCACTATGTTAGCCAGCCTGGTCTCGAACTCCTGACCTCATGATCCACCCACTTCAGCCTCCCAAAGTGCTGGGATTACAGGTGTGAGCCACCGCACATGGCCTGCCTGCCTTCTTTTTTTTTTTTTTTAGGAGATGGGGTCTTGCTTTATCATCCAGGCTGGAGTGGAGTGCAGTGATGCAAGCATAACTCACTGCAACCTTGAAGTCCTGGGCTCAAGCTATCCTCCCTCCTCAGCCTCTTGAGTAGCTGGGACAACAGGTGCACATCACTCTGCCCAGCTCATTTTAAAATATTTTTTGTAGAGTTGGGGTCTTGCTGTGTTGCCCAGGCTGGTCTTGAACTCCTGACTTCAAGCAGTCCTCTCCCTTGGCCTCCCACAGCGTTGTGATTACAGACATGAGCCACTGTGCCCAGGCAGAGGTACATGTCCTTAAATCTTAACATGATAAAGAACATATTTGACCGGGTACAGTGGCTCATGCCTGTAATCACATCGCTTTGGGAGGCCAAGGTGGGAGGATTGCGTGAGCTTGGGAGTTCGAGACCAGCCTGGGCAACACAGCGAGACCCTCGTCTATATAAAAAATTTTAGAAATTAGCTGGGCACAATAACATACCTGTGGTCTCAGCTACCCGGGATCTGAGGTGGCAGGGAAAGACAGTCTTTCACTTGAACCTGGGAGGTTGAGGCTGCAGTGAGCTATGATTGCGCCACCATACTCCAGCCTGGGTAGCAAAGTGAGACCCTGTCTCACAAAAAGAAAACAACATGAGGAATTTATTCTGGATGATACAGGTGGGCCCTAAATGCCATCCCAAGTGTCCTTGCTAGAGAGGCAGGAGGAGATTGAAAACACAAAGAGAAGGTGATGTGAAGAGTTAGGCAGAGTTTGGGGTGATAGGGCTGCAAGACAGGGAACGGTGGCAGCCACCAGAAGCAGGAAGAGGCAAGGAACAGATTCTCCCCCAGAGCCTCTGAAGGGAGCACAGCCCTGCCAACACCTCGATCTCAGACTTCTGGCCTCCAGAACTGTGAGAGAACAAATTCTTATTTTGAGTCACCAAGGTTATGGTAATTTGTTACAGCTCCCAGAGGAAGGTAATACACGTACCAATAGCCATTCTGCTCTACTGCCTCTCAAAAAGCATGCGGAGAATGCTATAGAAAGTGTATTTGAAAAATTAGCCGGATGTGGTGGTGCATGCCTGCAATCCCAGCTGCTTGAGAGGCTGAGGCATGAGAATCACTTGAACCCGGGAGGCGGAGGTTGCAATGAGCCGAGATCATGCCATTGCACTCCAGCCTGGGCGACAGAGCAAGACTTCGTCTCAAAAAAAAAGAAGGAAAGAGTATTTTAGTGAGTCAGTATTCTTGTTTGTAATTGTGGAGTAATTGCAAGTGTGAGTATGTTGTTGAACATAGATTCTCTGAATATGATAGAAGATAATTGCTGCTTATAATTGGAAGTTAAAATTTGGAATGCAGTTGCAGATATTATGCAATTATTACCTGTAGTAAACTTACATTAATTCTGCAAATTTAGGGTTCAGGAATGTAAATCATGCCCTTCATTTAATATTTTAGTCCTAGAAATCGATGTGTTAGGGTGAACTTGATCAATGTTATACATTCCAGAGAACTCTTGTACAGTATTGAACACTAGAGACTGAATGGAAGAGGCAGGGATTGTGTAGTACCTTTGTTCTGAATCACTTATAAAAGTCAGAGAATGAAGAGCTGCTTTGTAGCTTACTTTGGAATTCTTAAAAACTTGCATGCTATCAAAACCATTCTTTATATCCTATCCAGGCTGGGCACAGTGGCTCAGGCCTACAATCCCAGTGCTCTGGGAGGTAGAGGACAGAGGATTACTTGAGACCAGCCTGGGCAGCATAGTGAGACAATGCCTCTACAAAAAACTTAAAAATAAGCCAGGCATGGTGGCACAAGCCTGCAGTCCCCACTACTATTGGGAGGATCACTTGAGCCCAGGAGGTTGAGCCTGCAGTGAACCATGAAGCACCACTGCACTCTAACATGGGTGACAGAGAAATAATAGCCTGTCTCAAAAACAAAACAAAACAAAACTTAGGTTCTATTTGGGAATAGTCCAATACAAAAGAGCTGTTTGGTGTTCTAGGAATCTATAACATTGAAGGATGTAGCTGTGAACTTTTCAAGAGGAGAGTGGAAGAAGCTGGAGCCTTTTCAAAAGGAGCTATATAAGGAAGTGCTACTGGAAAACTTCAGGAACCTAGAATTTCTGGGTAAAGACACCTTTTCTTCATTACCTAGTGCTTAGCCTTGGGTCTCTTTTTGTCCCCTTTTATTGAAAGGTAAGTGCTATGTGAAGTACTTTGTTTTGGCTGGGGACCCAGGGACTGATAGGACTAATCCAAAAAACCAGTTCTGAAAATGTGCTTTTCTGCAGTGTATCTTCTAGAAAAGGTCTTTGCTTCATTGAATTGGAAATGTGAAGCATCATTTTGATTTCATCAGTGGAATACCTTTTCCCATTTTTGTCGCAAGTTCCAGTATTTATGTCTGTGTATTTTGGTAGCATTTTTTATCTTCCTTGGAGAACCAGAGTCTATATATGAGTGCTGGGAAATTTTTATTCTATGCAAAACAGCAATTTTCTGTTCTTTTCTCTATGAGCAGACTTTCCAGTTTCAAAATTAGAGTTGATTTCCCAGCTGAAGTGGGTTGAATTGCCATGGCTGCTGGAAGAAGTCTCAAAAGGCTCCCGACCAGGTGAGTTGGTGAAAAATACACAACGAAATGAAAACAGTTGTTTAGCAAGTCTGTTGAGAAGACTCTTTGAAATGTTGGACTGCCTAGATACTAAAATACGAAGATGATTAGAATAGAGCCCTTGCCTTCCTGAAATGTTCATTTTAATGGAGGAGACTTGGTTTGGGTCCTCTGAATAGATGCCAGGACATGATTAGCCACTGGAGAAAAGATTCAGTGAAGGAAAATGAGGAGGGAACTAGAAGAAGCCGGGAGAGCTATCAGAGCATAATGCTGGTCTAACCTGTGAATGAGAACAGGAAGTAGGGCAGATTGGGTAGGAAAAGTCTTAGACTAAAGTGTCGTTCTATCTTTTTTTATTTTTATTTTTATTTTTTGAGTCAGAGTCTCGCACTGTCTCCCGAGCTAGAGTGCTATAGCACTATCTCAACTCACTGCAACCTCCGCCTCCCGGGTTCAAGTGATTCCCCTGCCTCAGCCTCCCGAGTAGCTGGGATTACAGGCGCCCACCAACAAGCCCGGCTAATTTTTTGTATTTTTATTAGAGATGGGATTTCACCATGTTGGCCAGGCTGGTCTCGAACTCCTGACCTCTTGATCCGCCTGCCTCGGCCTCCCAAAGTGCTGAGATTACAGGCATGAGCCACCGTGCCCAGCTGAAGTGCAGTTCTAAAAAAGTTTAGGCAAGGCCAAACAGGAGTCCTTACCATAGTTACCTATCAGAGGAGTCCTGTGTCTCAAAGAAATGGGCCTCCATCATTGACCGGGAGCCGCTTGTGGGAACTGGTGTGGATGCAGTGTTGAATTCATAGAGCAGCAGTAGAGGTTGTCAGGTAATATCTCCACAGGAGGAGTTGTGAGCGGTGCATATTTATGGACACTAGAGGACATATCGAAACAAGAGTGTTAACACTGTGATGCATAGTATATCAAGCACGTGTATAAGGAGCTGTGGGAATATGTAGGAGCAAGGTTTTAATTCGCATTTGAGTTGAATCTTGAAGAATAAGAAGGAACTCACCCGGTGGACAGCATGTATAATAATTCAATTTTTGCTAAAGGGAATAACACATGCCTGAATACATAGAATATATGGATTTTTAATATCTGGAAAACATTCATGTTAGCACTGGTTATCTTTGAAGAATTAGGTTTTGTTTTGTTTTGTTTTCTTGAGATGGAGTCTTGCTCTGTTGTCACGCTGGAGTGCAGTGGCACAGTCTCGGCTCCCTGCAACCTCCACCTCCCACGTTCAAGTGATTCTTTTGCCTCAGCCTGCCAAGTAGCTGGGACTATAGGCGCGTGCCACCACGCCCAGCTAATTTTTTTGTATTTTTAGTAAAGGCGGGGTTTTACCATGTTGGCCAGGATGGTCTTGATCTCCTGACCTCGTAATCCAACTACCTCGGCCTCCCAGAGTGCTGGGATTACAGATGTGAGCCACCGTGCCTGGCCAGGATTAGGTTTCTTTATACTTATCTGTATCTTACAATTTATATACATTATTATTTTTATTTTTATTTTTTTTTGAGACAGAGTTACCCAGGCTGGAGTGCAGTGGTGCAATCTTGACTCACTGCAACCTCTGCCTCCTGAGTTCAAGCAATTCTCCTGCTTTAGCTTCCCAAGTAGCTAGGACTATAGGCACGTGCCACCACACCCAGCTAATTTTTTTTTGTATTTTTTTTAGTAGAGATGGCATTTCTGCATGGAAAGGAGGTGGATCACTCCTGATCTCAAGTAATCCAACTGCCTTGGCCTCCCTAAGTACTGGGATTACAGGCGGGAGCCACCACGCCTGGCCACGATTTATATATATTAAATTTACGTTAAAAAAAAATAAAAATAGGCCGAGCGCAGTGGCTCCTGCCTGTAATCCCAGCACTTTGGGAGGCCAAGGTGGGCGGATCACGAGGTCAGGAAATCAAGACCATCCTGGCTAACATGGTAAAACCCCGTCTCTACTAAAAATACAAAAAAAAAAAAAATTAGCTGGGCATGGGGGCAGGTGCCTGTAATCCCAGCTACTTGGGAGGCTGAGGCAGGAGAATCGCTTGAACCTGGGAAGCAGAGCTTGCATTGAGCCAAGATCGCACCACAGCACTCCAGCCTGGGCAACAGAGCGAGACCCCGTCTCAAAAAAAACAAAATGAAAATAAAAATAAGTTATTACATGTATCGATACCTTGGTTTATCTTAAAGAAAGAAGCAATAATCCATCTTGCTGTATTCCATCTTCTCAAACATTTATTGTAGTCAACTTATTGGCTGCTTCCAGTATACGATTGACCCTTGAACAACATGAGGATTAGGGGCACTGATCCCCTCCGCCCATACAGTTGAAAATCCATGTATAACCGTTAACTCTCCAAAAACTTAACTACTAATAGCCTACTGTTGACCTGAAGCCTTATGATAAACAGAATTACATATGTTTGTTATATACTATATTCTAGTAAGCCAGAGAAAAATGCTATTAAGGGAAAAAGAGAAAATACATTTACAGCACTGTACTGTGTGTACAGATCACTAAGTTTATGTTGTCTATCTGAAATGGCAGACAATTGTAGCTGCAGACCTCAGTCTATGGTGCATATCAAGCAGTTCAGCTTTTTCTTGAATTATCGTGACTATTCTGTGCTTGTTGGCAGCACTTCCAGTGCTACTAGCAGCACTTTGTATGGGTCCCATGATGTTATTCAAGTTTTACAGCATTGCACTAAAGACAATGAAAAATAGGAGAGAACTGCAAGAGATCCATTTTTACTGTGATAGGCAATTTCCTGGAGACGTAAACTGCTTACATGGAGATGATTAGCATGATACGGCTTTTTTTTTTTTTTTTTGTGGAGACAGAGTCTCACTCTGTCACCCAGGCTGGAGTGCAGTGGTGTGATGTCAGCTCACTGCAGCCTCCACCTCTTGGGTTCCAGCGATTCTCCTGCCTCAGCCTACCAAGTAGCTGTGATTACAGGTATGCACCACCACACCCAGCTAAGTTTTGTATTTTTGGTAGAGACGGAGTTTAACCACGTTGGTCTCAAGCTCCTGACCTCAAGTGATCTGCCTGCCTTGGCTTCCCAAAGTGTTGGAATTACAGGCGTGAGCCACTGCACCTGGCCTACCTGGCATTTTAAGTGGATACTTAGGGCAGACGTTTGAGCTCATTGCAATACCAACAAGAGATGCCTATGAAATTATTACAGTGTATGGTAGGTACTATAGTTCGTTTTATGCAGTTATTAGTTTGAGACAGGGTCTTGCTTCGTCATCCAGACTAGGGTGCAGTGGCATGATCACAGCTCACTATAGCCTCTACCTCCTGGGCTCAAGCAATCCTCTCACCTCAGCTTCTTGAGTAGCTGGTACTACAGGCACATGCCACCATATTCAGCTAATGTTAGTATTTTCTGTAGAGACAGAGTTTTGTCATGTTGCTCAGGCTGGTCTCTAACTCCTGAGCCGAAACAAACTGCCCACCTTGGCCTCCCAAAGTGGTGGGGATTATGGGGGTGAGCTACTGTGCCTGGCCCAGTTATTAGTTGATACTGTGTCTTTACATTTGCTTACATTTCTCTAGACTGTGAATGACACCAAGTATGGCCCGTAAGTGTGTGTTTACGTTTTGATAAATTTTAACTTTATAATTTGTGTACATTTTATAGCAATAAATGACAAAATAGATTAGTATCTATATGTCTTAAAAGTTCATGACTTTTTTTTTTTTTTTGACATGTCTAGGCTACACAGTTTGTCTGCAAGTTTTTTCCAATTGTCACAGATCTCCAAAAATTTTTCTAACGTGTTTATTGAAAAAAATCCACAGGCTGGGCATGGTGACTCCTACCTGTAATCTCAACACTTTGGGAGGCCAAAACGGGAAGACCACTTGAAGCCAGGAGTTTGAGACCAGCCTGGGCAGCATAGTGAGACCCTGTTTCTACAAAAAATTTAAAAACCAGCCAGGCGCAGTGGTGTGCGCTGAGGTAGGAGGATTGCTTGAGCCCAGGAGTTAGAGGTTGCAGTGAGCTACAGTCATGCCACTGTACTCCAGCCTGGATGACAGATCAAGACCCCATCTCTTAGAAAAACAAAAATCCACCTGTAAATGGATACTTGCAGTTCAAATTTATGTTGTTCAAGGGTCAACTGTGATTACATATATAAAGGACAATAGTTATTTTATCGCATTTAAGTAGCATTTTGGAGGGGAATTTAAAAAATGGATTCTAAAAGTGTTATGAGTAGTTCTGGCAGCACTGGTGTAAATATATGTTCCTTCCCCAATTATCTTACATCAAACAAAAAAGCCTCATGTTGATATACAGCTTGTTTTAAAAGTTATTTACGACACACTAGAGAAGAAGGTTTTTGACAGATACAGCAGTCAATGGCCATAATTTATTTAAAAAAAAAAAAACAAAAAAACCTCAGCCAGGTGTCGTGGCTCACCTATAATCCCAGCACTTTGGGAGGCCAAGGCAGGTGGATCACCTGAGGTCAGGAGTTCGAGACCAGCTTGGCCAACATGGTAAAACCCCGTCTCTACTAAAAAATGCAAAAATTAGCCAGGTGTGGTGGTGGGCAGCTGTAGTCTCAGCTACTCAGGAGGCTGAGACAGGAGAATTGCTTGAACCTGGGAGGTGGAGGTTGCAGTGAGCAGAGATTGCTGGGGTGACAGAGTGAGACTCCATTTCAGAAAAAAAACCTCATTCAAATCAATAAGGAACACTAAGTCTGTTAGGAAAATGGGCTAACTTGAATGGATCACCAACAAAATTTAAAATTTAAATAGCTTGTGAACATGAAAAAGTTGTTCAAACTCACTGGTTAGCAATACAGTGCACATTTAAAGCAATAATACTATTTATTATGAATTAAATTTGCAAAGATTTAAAGAATATTTGACCAGAGATAGTACTCAGGGGCTTCTGCTCCTTGTGTGTCATGTAAAGCAGTATAACCTGGCCGGGCGCGGTGGCTCAAGCCTGTAATCCCAGCACTTTGGGAGGCCGAGACGGGCGGATCACGAGGTCAGGAGATCGAGACCATCCTGGCTAACACGGTGAAACCCCGTCTCTACTAAAAATACAAAAAACTAGCCGGGCGCGGTGGTGGGCGCCTGTAGTCCCAACTACTCGGGAGGCTGAGACAGGAGAATGGCGTGAACCCGGGAGGCGGAGCTTGCAGTGAGCTGAGATCCGGCCACTGCACTCCAGCCTGGGCAGCAGAGCGAGACTCCGTCTCAAAAAAAAAAAAAAAAAAAGCAGTATAACCTAGTTTCTACCCTTTGGTTTAGTAATTCTGCCTTCATGACTCTGTTTTTCAGGAAGTATTATTTGATAAAGGTTCAATAAGAGAATGAGACTGGGTATGGTGGCTCACGCCTGTAATCCCAGCACTTTGGGAGGCCAAGGTGGGTGGATCACCTGAGGTCAGGAATTCAAGACCGGCCTGACCAACGTAGAGAAACCCCATCTCTACTAAAAATACAAAATTAGCTGGGCGTGGTGGTACATGCCTGTAATCCTAGCTACTCGGGAGGCTGAGGCAGGAGAATGGCTTGAACCCGGGAGGCAGAGATTGCAGTGAGCCAAGATTGCACATTGCATCCAGCCTGGGCAACAAGAGCAAAACTCCATCTCAAAAAAAAAAAAGAGAGAATGAACAATTATATCTATATGATGATTACCATGTCACTGATTAAAATTATCTTTGTGAAGAATTAACAAGTTGGGTGCAGTGGCTCATACCTGTAATCCCAGCACTTTGGGAGGCCATAGTGGGAGAATCACTTGAGGCCAGCTATTCAAGACCAGCCTGATCAGCACAGGGAGACCCCATCTTTACAGATAATTTTTAAAAATTAGCCAGATGTGGTGGCACCTGCTTGTGGTTCTACCTACTTGGAAGGCTGAGATGGGAGGATTGCTTGAGCTGGGGAGGTTGAGGCTGCAGTGAGCAGTGATCATGCCACTGCACTCCAGCCTAGGCAACAGAGTAAGACCCTGTCTCTAAAAATAAAAAAAAAAAATTTTTTTAAAGAAAAATTAGCAGTAAAATGGGAAATAATCATAAATGAAAAGAGTAACAATACAAAGTGAAAAGAATAACAATACAAATTATACAGTTTTTCTGTTTTAAACTATATAGAAACATCGAAGGAAATATACAGAATTGTGTATTAACCATTAGTTAACTTCTAGGTAATACGATTTTGAGTAACTTTGTATTTTATAATTATCTGTTGAAAAAATAGTTTCATAAAAGTGACAATGTGACCTCATGGCAAAAAGCCAGGATGTAGTTAATTAGTGAATTCAAAAATTCTGAGAATAGCATAATCAGTGAGAGTATGGTATTGGAGAGAGCTCTGGGGATTGTTGCAATTGAACCCTAGGCCCTGTCGAATTTATGTTTGTGACAGTGAGGGTGCTGTGGGAATGCATTCTAGGTAGTAGGAAGTATGCAGGTCAGACGAATAGTACTGGAACTGCAACAGTGTAGGAGAGACTTAAAATGGATGCCTGATTAGTGTATATGTAAGGCTGATAGGGCCAACTTGTAATCTTTGAAAGTCTATATTGGTGGTGCTGCATATCTATGATGTGTATACTCTTTTCAACAAAGTAGTGTTACTTGTCTGCTTTGCGGAGAGGTGATATGATACAGGGATCAAGAGCGTGGGCTTTGGTTTCAGATTAAGTTAAAAATCTAGCTATATCACGTATTATACATGTGACCTTGGGCAGACTACTTAATACTCTTATGTTCCCAGTTGTCAACATCCATAAAACCCGGGATGGTAATAAAAGCTACTCCGTAGGGTTGTTGTGAAGATTAAGTGCAGTTTATTGTACTTACTTTTATTACATCGTGCTTGGTGCGGGACCTGGCATTTGGTAAATATTCGACAAATGTTTGTGCTATCATTGTTGGAAAGAGAAAAATTACGATATAGGGAGAATAGGTTTGAACCTTTCTTTTTTTTTTTTTTTGAGATGGAGCCTTGCTCTGTTGCCTAGGCTGGAGTACAGTGCCACAATCTTGGCTTCCTGCAACCTCCACCTCCTGGGTTCAAGCGATTCTCTTACCTCAGCCTCCCGAGTAGCTGGGACCACAGGCTCATGCCATCACACCTGGCTAATTTTTTGTATTTTTAGTAGAGATGGGGTTTCACCATGTTAGTCACGATGGTCTTGATCTCCTGACCTCATTATCTGCCTGCCTCGGCCTCCCAAAGTGCTGAGATTACAGGTGTGAGCCACCACGCCCGTCCTGAACTTCTTATAAAAATTCAAATGAGGGCGAAAACTTGTATCTAACTGTAAAGCACAAACTTTTCATCTTTCTCAATATTTTTCTTAACCCATATGTTTACATTGTTTCCCTATATTGTCTTTTCCTTTTCTATTTTATAAAGCTCTTTTTGAGAACCATCGAAACTGTATTCCTTGTAGTTACTAATGTATTCTTATTTCAGACCCAAATACAACAGCTTCCTTTCTTGCAAAGGGGAAATACTCTATTTCTTATTTCTTTTAGATGAATCGGCTTTAGATAAAATAATAGAAAGATGCCTCAGGGATGATGATTATGGCTTGATGGAAGAATTCCAGCAATATTGTGGCAGCTCAGAGGAGGATCACGGTAATCAGGGAAATTCAAAAGGAACAGTCACACAAAACAAAACTCTTGGGAGTGGCAATAGGGGTAAGGAATTTGACCCAGGTAAAAGCCCCTTTGGACATAATTTCAAAGAAACTTCAGACTTAATTAAACATCTGAAAGTCTACTTGAGGAAGAAATCTCGGAGGTATAATGAAAGCAAGAAACCCTTCAGTTTTCATTCAGACCTCGTTCTGAACCGCAAGGAGAAAACCACTGGAGAAAAGTCACGGAAATCTAATGACGGTGGGAAAGTCTTAAGTCATTCTTCAGCTCTTACTGAACATCAGAAACGTCAGAAGATTCATTTGGGGGATAGGTCCCAAAAATGCAGTAAGTGTGGGATAATCTTTATTAGAAGATCAACTCTTTCTAGGAGAAAAATCCCTATGTGTGAGAAATGTCGGAAAGATTCATGTCAAGAAGCAGCCTTAAATAAAGATGAGGGAAATGAGACTGGAGAAAAAACTCATAAATGTAGTAAGTGTGGAAAAGCCTTTGGCTATAGCGCCTCACTCACCAAACATCGGAGAATTCACACTGGAGAAAAACCCTATATGTGTAATGAATGTGGAAAAGCTTTTAGTGATAGTTCGTCGCTCACGCCACATCATAGAACTCACAGTGGAGAGAAACCCTTCAAATGTGATGATTGTGGGAAAGGTTTCACCCTAAGTGCTCACCTCATTAAACATCAGAGAATTCATACTGGAGAAAAACCTTATAAATGTAAAGACTGTGGGAGACCCTTCAGTGACAGTTCATCTCTTATTCAACATCAGCGAATTCATACCGGAGAAAAACCCTATACATGTAACAATTGTGGAAAATCCTTCAGTCATAGCTCATCCCTTTCCAAACATCAGAGAATTCATACTGGAGAGAAACCCTATAAATGTGGCGAATGTGGAAAAGCCTTTAGACAGAATTCATGCCTTACCCGGCATCAGAGAATTCACACTGGAGAAAAACCGTATTTGTGTAATGATTGCGGAATGACTTTTAGCCATTTTACATCTGTGATTTATCATCAAAGACTTCATTCAGGAGAAAAACCCTACAAATGTAACCAATGTGAGAAAGCCTTCCCAACTCATTCACTGCTTAGTCGTCATCAGAGAATTCATACTGGTGTAAAACCTTATAAATGTAAAGAATGTGGGAAGTCCTTTAGTCAGAGTTCATCTCTTAATGAGCATCACCGAATTCATACAGGAGAGAAACCCTATGAATGTAACTATTGTGGTGCAACCTTTAGTCGAAGCTCAATCCTTGTAGAACACCTAAAAATTCACACCGGAAGGAGAGAATATGAATGTAACGAATGTGAGAAGACTTTTAAAAGTAATTCAGGCCTCATTAGACATCGGGGATTTCATGCTGCAGAGTAATCCTGGAACTACATTAAGATGGGGGGAATTTAATTCAAATTGTCAGTTACTGAAACCCTGGGATATAAACTTACAATATTGATCAGTAGCTGCAACTTTCATAAATTGGCAGTTAGGAAAAATATTCTTTTGCCCATCCCTCTTCTTTTCAAGGATGGCAACAGCTGGTAAACAGTAATTAGTTGGTAAAGTCACTGGAAAGGGAAGAATGCAAAATGATTCTGAGGCCAAACGAATTGGAAAAACTCTTTTCTTCAGGGGATTTCCCTCTAATTTCTTCCACTACCGTGTAGTGTGATGGAAAGACAACTTGACTGCAGTCAGATAACTTGGATTCTGTCCCAGTTTGCCAACCAACTTGCTGTATACACCTTGGACAAGTCATTTGACCTTTCAGAATTTTATTTTCTTCACCAGCAGAATGAAGGGATGGGACTAATGATTTTTGTCTTTTTTGGTTTTTTAGTTTTTGGTTTTTTGATATTCCTGATAATCTCTGAAGCTGTGGACATAAGTTTTTTTTTTTTTTTTTTTGTCTTTACTTTCAAGTTTCTCTAGTGAAAAATACCCCTATTCAGGATACTGGACTTTTTTTTTTTTTTTTTTTTCCGCTTTTCTTTTTTGGGATGGTGTCTCACTATGTTGCCCATGCTGGTCTTGAACTCCTGGGCTCAAGTGATCCTTCCATCTCAGTTTCCTGAGTAGCTGACATTACGGGTACACTCCACCAAGCCTGGTTCCCAGGATGCTGGACTTCTAGCTTAGTGAGAATGCAGTATAGTTGTTGAAAACTTTGTGCAGGAATCCCTGAAATGCTGTGACTAGGAATGGGCCAGTGAAACTCAAACAACTTTTCCTTGAGGGAGTATTTTAATTGGCCAAGGGAGCTCTTTTTCTTTTGGCGTTGGCCAAGGGGACTGAGAAGCCAGAGAGCTTGCACGGGAGCCATCTCAGCCGTGAGAATAACAGTCCTAGGAAAATAGATGGGGGCTGAGGTGAAGGAAGTGTGCTGAAAACAGAGCTGTTCTGGATGGATTTTGGTTTGCAAAAATTCTACTTTAAAACAATGTTGCCTGTAGCAAGTACATTTTTTTGCAACTGGAGTGTAAGCATTCTATATGGCAACAGTTAAAAGCTGTTCTAACAATTTGTCTACTTGGGGTGTGCCTGCGCGCGCGTGTGTGTGTGTGTGTGTGTACGTTGTTGCCGCTGTCTAAAATTAGGGCATTTCATACTAAAAACAATGCTTGTCTTAAAAAATTATAAGGGCTAACAACACTGGGCTTATATTTCTGTAAAGCACTCAGCTGGTCCTGGGTAGCAGCTGCCACCTTTTGATGGGGAATCTACTTTCTGACTTAGCTAGTTCTCTCATGTATGTAACCTGACTTTCCCACTGTAGGAATGTTCTGTTATAACCCCTACCATTTTGAGAATAAATACCCTAAAATCTAAAGAGACCCCATTGATAGCAAGTAAAGTTCAGGGAATGAATGTAGAATTGATACAGAAAAAATTTTCAGTTAAGTTTTCTTTCGTGACATTAGACCTCAGAGGAATGGAATATACGGGTATTGGTGGATTATTCCTTATAAATTTCATTGGTGGAGTCTGAATAATAATTTCCAACTGAAAAAGGAACTTAAGGCCCTGAATGAGTGAGGTTTTGGCTTCAGGTCATAGGGTTCTGGAGAAATCCCATGGACAATGGTCTAGAAATAAGTTCCTAAAGTTGAAATTGTAGGCAGCTCCTATAGAAAGAGAGCTAAACAAGAAAATTCTTGGTTTATGGAAGTAAAGCGATCCTTAATGCTGATCTTAGACTCAGGAACATTTACTGTGACTAATGTATGTAGGTGTGAAATGCTACCTCTGGGAGAAGGTTTTTGGTGCCTCCCCAACCCCAAGCCTGCAGTTTAAATATTGCCGTGTGATAAATTGGTCTGCATAGTTATTGCTCAGCGGACCAACCAATCACATGCTAGCCACGAAAGGAATGTTTATAATGAGAATCATTCATGATGGTTTTAAGTTTTTTTCTGAAAAGACAAAAAACTTGGTTTAAGTTTTGTTTTCTGAAAAATATAATTTATAGAAAGAGTTGAAGAAACATGCAAAAGACTTCAGAAAAGACTTGTTCCAGGATGATTACTCTTAGACTCCCTAACATTCATAACAATGTTTTATCCCAGTATCCATTGGGAATCTAGAGTGTAAACATTTTTTTCAATGAATTTACTGAGGTACAAATTACATATCATTAAAACCATATCAAGTGTACAATTCAGTGAATTTTAGTAAATTTGCTGAGTTGTGTAACCATTACCATAATCCATTTTTTGGAACATCATCCCAGTAAGATCCCTTATTCCAGTTTACAGTTAATCTCCCTTCCAACTTCTAATCCCAGGCACCCACTACTCAGTCTGCTTTGTGTCTCTAGAGTTGTCTTTTTCTGTACATTTTATGTTATATGTGATCTTTCCATATTTTTTCATTAATGTGTTTTAAGTTCATCCATATTGTAAGATACTAGTACTTTATTCCTTTTTATCATAAATAATAATAGATTATGTGGATCCTTTGTACATTCACTAGTTGAAGAACATTTGAGGTTTTTCCAGTTTTTGCCTGTTAGGAATAATGCTGCTTTGAACATTGGTATGCAAGTGTTTTGAACATTAGCGTGCAAGCCTTTGTGTGGACATGTTTTCATTTTTCTTAGGCAGATGCCTGAGGGGAGTTGCTATGTCATATGGTAAATTTTTGTTTAACTTTGTTAGGAAACTGCCAAATTGTTTTCCCAAGTGACCGCATTACTTTACATTCTGACTAGTAACGTGTGAGGGTTCCCATTTCTCTACAATCTTGCCAGTCATTGTCTGTTTTTTAAAAATTATACCCATTCTAGTGTTTGAAATATTCCTTTGTGGTTTTAACTCTGATTTTCCAGATGACGAATAATGTCAAAGCATCTTTTATGTGCTCTTCAGCCATTCATGTATCTTAGTGAAGTGTTTTATTGCCAGATTTTTTGTCCATTTAAAAATGGAGTTGCTGATATTGTGTTGTAATCCTTTTTATTCTGGATATAAGTCCTTTATCCAATATGAACTTTCTAAATACCATGTACTAGCTACAGAGGGCTGCCTCAAACTCTGTTGGATAATAATCAAAGTCTTGATTTCAGTAGCTAAGTCTGTATAATTGCCTGCGGGACATTCACTCTGGCCCATCACCCAAATATTTAAATTCACTTTTGGATTAAGTCACATTATCAAAAGGCTTTAAATATCTTTTGATTCCTTATAGGATTGCTTTTATTAAGAGCACTGTGACACATTTTACTTTAAAATGAAGTCCTTGCTTTAAATAATGTTTCCTCTTAATGAGCTTGTATACATTTTTTTTCATATCACAAGACAAGGCAAGGTTTTTGTCGATAAATTAACTTTATTTATTTTAGAATTACTTTTTAATGTAGTAAAATATACATAGCATAAAATTAACCATTTAAACACTTTTTGGTTATACAACTCAGTAGCATTTAGATACAGGTTCACATTTTTTGCAGTCATCACCACTGTCCATCTCCAGAACTTTTTCATCATCCCAAACTGAAACTCTGTACTCTTTAAACAATAATGCCCCATTTTCTCCTCCTCAGGCTCCTGGTAACCATTGTTCTACTTCCTATCTATACAAATTTGTTCTAATTACTTGGCATGAATGGAATCATACAATATTTGCCCTTTTGTGTGTGGCTTATTCCACTTAGCATTATGTTTTCAAGGTTCTGCTGTGTCATAACACGTATCAGAATTTAATTCCTTTTTAAGGCTGAATAATATTCCATTTAATTCCTTTTTAAGGGTGAATAATATTCCATTGTACTTGTATACCACATTTTGTTTATCCTTTTATCTGCCAGTGGACATTTAAGTTGTTTCCACCATTTTGGCTATCAAGAATAACATTGCTATAATCAGTGGTGCTTTCTGTTCTTTTAAGTATACACCTACAAATGGAGTTGCTTTATCTTATGATTCTATGTTTAACTTCCTGAGGAAATGAAACTATACTATTCTAAATTCCCACCAGCTATGTGCAAGGGTTTTTTCAATATTCCCACCCTTGCTAACACTTATTTTCTATTTCTTTTTTATAACAAACATCCTAATGTGTTTGAAGTGGTATCTTATTCTGGTTTTGTTTTGCATTTCCCTAGTGATTAGTGATGTTGACTGTCTTTTTATGTGCTTATTGACCATTTGTATCTCTTCGGAGAAATGTTGATTGAAGTCCTTTGCCTATTTTTTAATTGGTTTTGTTGCCATTGTTGTTTAGGTGTAGAAGTTCTTTGTATATCCAGAATATATAAAGAACTTTTCAGGTAAATGATTTGCAAATACTTTCTTCCATTCTGTGTGAGTTGCCTTTTCATTCTATTCTTAATGCCCTTTGAAAAAAGGTTTTAATTTTGGTGAAGTTCGATTTTTCTATTTTTTCTTTCGTTCCCTGTGCTTTCGTTGTCATGCCTCAGAAACCATTGCCAAATCCAATATCATGAAGCTTTTCTCCTGTTCTAGGAGTTTTGTAGTTTAAGGTCTTATGTTTAAGTCTTTTAACCATTTTGATTTTTATGTATGGTGAAGGTCCCATCTTCATTCTTTTGCATGCGAATATCCAGTTTTCCCAGCCCCATCTGTTGAAGAGACTATTCTTTCCGTATCATGCATTCTTTGCACTCTCGTCAAAGATCATTTGACCATATACATGCATGTTTATTTCTGACTGTCTACTCTGTTCCTTTGGTCTGTATGTTTGTCTTTATGCCAGTACCACGCTATTTTGATTACTCCAGTAATGTTTTGTAATCAGGATTACACTGTTTTCCTGTAGTATGTTTTTGAAATGAGGAAGTGTGAGGCCTCCAGCTTTGTTCTTTCCCAGATTGTTTTGGCTATTCAGGGGTCCTTAAGATTTCAAATGAATTTTAGGATGGTTGGTTGGTTTTTGTGGAAAATGGCATGGAGATTGGGCTTGCATTGAATTTGTAGATCTGTTGGGTAATGTGGACATATTAATATGAAACATTACAGTCTGTAAACCCAAGGTGTCTTTCCATGTATTTGTGCCATCCTTAATTTTTTCAGCAATGTGTTATAGTTGTCATTGTACAAGAGTTTTGCCTCCTTGGTCAAGTTTATTCTTGAGTATTTTATTGTTTTTGATGCTGTTGTAAATGGGTCTTTGTTAGTAAAGCATAACTGAGTTTTGAGTGTTGATTTTGTATCTTGCAACTTTGCTGAATTTGTTTATTAGTCATAACAGTTTCTTGTGAAATTTTTGGGATTTTTAAATATAAGATTATGGCATCTGCAAATAGATAATTTTTCCTTCTTCCCAATTTGAATGGCTTTAACTTGCCAATTGCTCTGGCTAGGACTTCCATTACTGTGTTGAATAGAAGCAGCACTAGCAGGCATCTGTGCCTTTTCCTGAGATGCTTTCAATTTTGTATCATTCTATATGACGTTAGCTGTGGTTTTTTCATATTTGACCTTTATTAAGGTAATTTCCTTTTATTGATAAATTCTTGTTTGAAGGACAGTTTTGCTGGATATAGAATTCTCAGTTGACAGTTTTGTTTTTTTCTTTCTGCGCTGAGTATAACGACACCACAGCCTTCTAGCTTCCAAGGTTTCTGATGAGCAATCAGCAGTCTCACTGAGGATACCTTTTATGTGATGATTTGCTTATCTCTTGCCACTTGTCTTTTCTCTTTGGATTTCAACAGCTTGATTATAACTTGTCTTGGTGTCTTTGGGGGGTGAGGGTAGGAGTCAGTTGCAGTGCTTGTTGCCATAGTTCAGAACCTGCACCACAAAGACCTTTCCAGTTATGTAGAGTGGTTTATTGCTTTATTAGTGCAATAGAGAGTCACTGGAGGTTCTCTGTGTGTGTGAGTATATGAATAAATATTTAATTTTGTTTTGCTCTTGTTTTCACCTCAGAATAGTTTTATCAGATGTGGAATTTCTTGATCATTAGGGAGAAATATCTTGCGATTCTGAAAAGCACACCGTCAAAATGCTTTTCATAAAATGTAGCACATATTAGGGTTTCTCCCTTGTGTGGAAATGTTAGTGCCTATAGAGGTCTGAACTGAGAAAACTTCTCTCAAGCCAGAGCACATGTGAGGTTCCTCTGCTGAATGAATCCTTTGGTGCTCAGTAAGTTGCGACTTGCAAGCAAAGTGTTTTTCACCCTGAGAAATTGGTGAGATACCTCGAGTCTTTTTTATGAAGTCTGATGTAGAGAGGTTCTTCCAGGTTGGAGTTCTTAGGTCTCTCTCCCTTTTAGATTATCAGAGCAGGTCTGATCATCTACAAGCTTTGCTAAACCTACCTGTAGCTCTTCTGGGGTGGTGGTGGTGGTGGTGGTGGCCGTGGCCGCAGTGTTCTGCATTGATTTTCTAAATGTTTGTGGTTCTTTTGTAAAGTGGACCCTTGCCTTCTAAGTTAATGGTGAATGATACATATTCCCTTCATTTTTCTGCTTTGAAGCTTCAGTCTTCTTCATTTTCTCTTCTGATCTGTCAACACAGTCAGAACTTTCACTTAGCTCTTTGAGCATCTTTAAGGCAGTTGGTTTAAAGTCTGTCTAGCAAGTCAGTGTTTGGTCTTCCTCGTGTCCATTTTTTGTTGGTTTATTTTGTGCCTTCGAATGGTCCATACTTTCTTGTTTCTTTGTATGCATTGTGATTGTTTTTGTTGACAGCTAGATATTTGAATCTTATAATGTGGCAGCTCTGGAAATCAGATTATTCCTTTCCCCCCAGGGTTTATTTTTTTTATTTGTGTGTGTGTGTGTGTGTGTGTGTTGTGTGTTTTTTGTTTTCATTTTTGTTTTATTATCATAGACTGTCTTTGCTAGGGATCAGCCTGTGTTGAATGCCTAAAGTTTTCTCAGTTCTTTTCAGAGCCTGTGTTTTCCCCTGGCAGGGGCAATGGCTTTCTAAATTCTCCTAGATACACAGTTGTTTGAATGTCCAGAAAAACAAGTGTCATCCCTTTTTTCTCCTGGAAGCCACTTTAGCCAGTTGGGGGTTGGGATAATGGTAGCTTGCTTCTGTGTCTGCTTTTCCTCTGTGATCAGAAGTAGATATCTGCAATCAGAACCCTGATATTTGGAGGAAGTGGCTTTTATTGTCCACCCTGGCGGCAGCAAGCTGAACCAGAAATGTGGGATTGTGTCTCCACAGCTGCCTTCCATGGAGTGGGTGGGGGATGGGTAGCTGCTACTTCACTGAAGGGTGAAATCCACCAATGTTAACTGCAATTTACCAGTCAGGATTTCCCCTAGAAGCTACAAGTGTTCAGATGGACTCAATGTGCTCCCAAAATAATCACTTTAGGAACTTTCTGCCGATGTAATTGTTATCTAGGTGGAGAGGTGGATTCCTGGGCCACTCTCTCCATGTCTTTGATTTTTCCTACTTTCTTGAAGATTTCTTCAACTTTATCTTCCAGCTCTACTATTAAATGTTGTGAATGTTTTATCTCTGCTGTCATATTTTTATTTCCAAGTGCATTATGTGATTCTCTGTTCCTTTTTTCTAATTGGTTTTGTTTCATAGGTGAAGTATTTTTTCTCTGAGCATGTTAATTATAGTGTGTTTCTGTGTTATTGTGCTCCCTGCATTATTGCTGTTTCCTTTGAGTTGTTTTTACCTGTTTTCTGTCTCTCACATTGGAGACTTTCCTGAAGCCTCTGGTGATCTTTGACTATTTATATTTAAGAGCAGGGCTCTACAAGCTGATTGGAAGGTGTTTTAGGTACTTCAGCACCATCCAGCAGTAATATAATGGGAGCCACATACGTAATTTCAAATTTTGTAGTAGCTACTTTTAGAAAATAAAACAGGTAAAATTAAAAATGTATTTTACTTCACCCAGTATATCCATAATATTATTTCATCATGTAATCAATGTAAAAAATTATTGAGACATATTATTTTTTGCACTATTTTTGAAATCTGGTATGTAATGTGTCACAGCATGTCTTAATCCACACATAAAATTTTCATTTGTAATACTTAACTCACATTTAGATTTATAAAACAGTTGATAAGTAGATTCACATAGTTCTTCTAAACATATTTTGTTGTTCTAAATATGCTTAATTCCAATAACTGAATCAAGTATCCAATTTTTTTTTTTTTTTCCGAGATGGAGTCTCACTTTGTCACCCAGGCTGGGGTGCAGTGGCGCGATCTCGGCTCACTGCAACCTCTGCCTCCTGGGTTCCAGCGATTCTCCTGCCTCAGCCTCCCCAGTAGCTGAGATTACAGGTGCATGCTGCCACGCCTGGCTAATTTTTTTTATTTTAGTAGAGATGAAGTTTCACCATGTTGCCCAGGCTGTTTTCCAACTCCTAAGCTCAGGCAGTCTGCCTGTCTCGGCCTCCCAAAGTGCCGGGATTACAGGTCTGAGCCACTGCACAGAGCCCCAATTTTTTTTTTATATTTGCATCCACATTAATAAAACATCTTTTATTAGAAAAATTCATTTAATATCTAGGCAAATGTATATCACTTTCAAAACTGTTTTTAAGCAAATTCACTATCAATTCAGTTTATTAGCATCAAATTTGATGAGGCATTGTATAAGTGGAAACAAAACAGTTTATCAGTGCAACATACCGTTCTTCAGATTTTGCTTATTGCAGCCATTTATTACATTTAAAATTTTCTGCATATTGACTCATTTGAAAAATATGTGAGTTATTCTGTTTTATTTGTATTATGAAATGTTTCTATTGTAAATAAATTCTTTTACCTGTCTAGCCAGGTCACAAGTTTTTCCAGTTTTAGGAGCTTCAAATTTAGCTTGTTCATATGCAGCGTGATATTAGGGAGAAAATGTGAATCACCGTGCTTTTTGTCTTTGATTGAATATTTGGTAAGCATTTCTTTTGTTTCAAGGAAACCTTGAATTGGATTTTCTAGTACAGGAAATCCTTATAAAATTCTTTTGTAAGTCATCCAAGTAATATTGGTAAGTAAATGAGATCATTGGTTACTTTTTTTTTTTCCCAGAAGTTTCATAAACTGTCAACATTCTATAGCTTTTGTGCGTATGTACTGAAGAATTATAACACCTGTCTCTATGACTCGTTTCTTGGAGTCTGCTTCAGAAAACTGAACACAAATATTTTCAATGTGTATCATGCAATAGAATAAAGCAATGAGGGAAAACTTACCCTCTTGCTTTAAAATTCCAACACGGATGGTCTTTTGACTTAACATAGCTGGAGTCCCATCCTCGTGATAGAAACTAACTTTTCTGTCTCTAACTGAAATTCTTTGACAGATGGAAGATTGTCAAAAATATCTGCCATGAGTTTGAGCCTTTAGGCAATGAATTCACATTTCATTGCCTTTACATGAATCGACATTGTGAATTTGGAGGTTCTTTGAGACAGAATATGCCCAGAGTTTTCTTTGGGCAGGGTCTTATATCAAACAGTTCATCTACGGCTAAAGAAAAATACTTGAAATTTTTCAAATTTTGAATTAATTGGTCTTTATTAAAAATATATTCTATAAGCAAAAATATATTTTGTTCATGTATATCCAAGAGCAAAATTGTTTAATGGTTTCATTGAGATTTTCAATTTTCGTGAATGTCTTTTAAGGTCTTTTCCTCATAATTTTCTAAATACGATAAAGTGATAATTTGTTCATCTCTCCATCTAAGGTTCTTCTTTGTGTATGCATGTGTAAGAAGCTAGTTTATAGCTTGCCAGGTTTACAAACTCAGATCCTTTTAAAAGCTGTTTAAATTGTTTCATTAGAAATTTAACTCAGTTCATATGACTAATTTTGTGTATTATTTTTTGACCTAAACTCACTAAATGGTTGCTAAAAATTACATGTCTTAAATATTGTCTTAAGTATTATCTACTATATATCTTTAACACTTCTGAATACAACAGACAGCTTTTCCATTTTGCTCTGCTGCAGTAAATTGCAATTGCCATTCATCATTAAATGTGCACTATACTGTCTTCTAGTCGTCTTGACTATGCCAGTTGTAGTACCAGCTTCTGTATCTGCACTGAATTCTGCCTCAGTAATATGCCTTTGTTTAAAATTTAAATATTTTTTCATATTTTTAACCTAGAAAATAATTATAATGAAAATGTTAAGCATCTCATTTTAGGATTTCAATTTACATAGGTATCACTGTAACTTGTGCTGTTTGCATAGGTATACTCTATCTTGTGCTATCTGCATAAAATATCCAAGTAAACACATTGTGATATTACATGCGTGCATAGAAAAAAAAAATCATCTAACTCAATCTATTAATACTGTCTAGATTGGTGACATGTTTACGTGTAACACTAGTGATAATGCACGTTCCTGTACAAGCATTATAGTACAACAGTGTCCTATGCGATGCAGTGGTTAAAGTGAATTGTAGTTCTATCAAAATAAAGATACATTTAGTGGAAACGTATTTGACTCTGCTTCTGTTTTTAAAATTGTGAAATGTGGCACTGTGTGCATTTCCATTTCTCACTAGCCTCAAGTGACTACCGTATTGAGTTGCAGTAAGCAGTCCTAGCCTCAGATAACCCAACAAATCGGAGTAGCTTAACTGAATGAAAGTTTATTCCCCAGGGGTCTTTCCAGTGTTTTGTTGCTTTCCCATAGTGTGTAGCCATGGTGTGTGGAGCACATGATTTCCAATGTCCCAGAGGCAGGAAAAGGAAAAACTGGAGCATTGTGCAGTGTTTTTAAGCACTAGCCTAGAAACAGCTGAGAACCATGGGTTTCAAACTAGGTGCCAAGGTTTCCCATGCCACTGTAGAGATCTCACACGGGCTTCCCAAGATATTTTAAAATCTTGAGATTATCACAACTACAACTATTGACATCACAAACTACTACTATTATGTTATTTGGAACTAACTACTGAGCAAATGGAATTGGTAGTTAACGGGTTTGTTTGTTTTTTTGCCTGGGAGCATTGTGGAAAGATGGCCCTGGTACTACGGACGCTGTAACTAAGAAAGTTTGTGAACCTCTGTCTTAGAAGTCACTTCTACTCTTCTGTTGTCCAGAGATCAATCATATAACCCTAACCTCACTTAAAGACAGACTTGAAATACAGCTTTTCCCTCGTTGTGGTGAGCACATAGATTATTTCTACCACAGTCTTTCCTTTTGGTCACCAATCTCTTCCCACACATAATGCATACAGTATCCCCCTTATCCATGGGGGATATGGTCCAAGACCCCGAGTGGATGTCTGCAACCTCAGATAGTACCAAACCCTGTATGTAGTATGTTTTGTCAGTCTGATAACTGAGAAGGCTACTAAGTGACTAACAGGCAGGTAGTGTAGATGACATGGATATGCTGGACAAAGGGATAATTTGTGCCCTAGGAGGCATGGAGCAGGATGGCAAGAGGTTTCATCGAGCTACTCAGAATACACAATGTAAAACTTATGAATTGTTTATTTCTGGGATTTTCTATTTAATATTTTGGGGCCAAGATTGATTGAGGGTAACTGAAACCACGGAAAGTGAAACTTTGAATAAGGGGAGACCACTGTATTTTACCCAAGGGAGACAATCTGAAGTCTAATCTGCTCAGGGTTTACAACTAACGTCCAGAGTCTTTGAGTTAGAAACTTTGAGTGTCACGTACTTTTTGCCTTTGGGACCCTAAATGTCAGTATCTGTTAATTTTTCTTTGAGAAGTGTAATTTCTCCAGAGGCTGCTCTATAATTTCCCCAGAGAAGGATGTCCCAGTCCGCATGGGGGATATAAGCCTGGCTACCATTACTGGAGAGCAGGCAGAGGCACACTGCATGGTGGGATAGGAGTTGGAGTTCATCCCCTTTTATTCAGACTTCCACTTAGTATCCTGTTTTTAGTCTTCTATCTTATTTCTATCCTCCTCCAGGCCCAGGGTACCCAAGTTAATAGCCTATCAAGTTCTATTTGGTAAAAGATAATGCCTCTCATTTCCTGTGGCAATTGTGATGAATTGATAATCACCTGGCAAAATAAGGTAAGAGTGGCGACTTGAGCTCAAACTGTTCTATGCACATTTTCAAAATCTTTTTAGCCTCTGATTTCCTCCCTACTTCCAGAAAACCTGATGCCTCTACCTCCTAAATCTTTCCAGATTCCATTAGTACCCCATCAGAAGGCAGTTGTGCTATATTCTACTGTGCTCTGTTAATAAAATTTTTCCTCTAAACAATATGTGAATTCTGTTCTCACACTGCTATAAAGAACTACCTGAGACTGGGTAATTTATGAAGAAAAGAGGCTTAATTGACTCACAGTTCTGCAGGCTATACAGGAAGCATGGCTGGGAGGCCTCAGGAAATTTATGGCAGAAGGGCAAAGGGGAAGCAAGCACATCTTCACATGGCGGCAGGGGAGAGCAAAAAGGGGGAAGTACTACACACTTTTAAACAGCCAGATCTCATGAGAACTCACTATCATGAGAACAACAGGAGGGAAATCTGCCACCATGATCCCATCACCTCCCACCAGGTCCCTCTCCTAACATTGTGGATTATAGTTCAACAGCAGATTTGGGTGGGGACACAGAGCCAAACTATATCATTCCACCCCAGCCCCTCCCAAATCTCATGTACTTTCTCACATTTCAAAGCCAATCATGCCTTCCCAACAGTCCCTTAAAGTCTTAACTCATTCTAGCATTAACTCAAGAGTCCAAGTCCAAAGTCTCTTCTGATACAAGGCAAGTCCCTTCTGCTTCTGCCTATGAGCCTGTAAAATCACAAGTCAAAAACAAGTTTGTTACTTCCAAGATAGAACAGGAGTACAGACATTAGGTAGATGCTCCCATTCCAAGGGGGAGAGATTGACCAAGACAAGGGGGCTACAGGCCCCATGCAAGTCCAAAACCCAGCAGGGCAGTCATTAAATCTTATAGCTCCATAATAATGTTTGACTCCATGTCTCACATCCAGGGCATGCTGATGCAAGGGGTGGGCTTCCAAGGTCTTGGGCACCTCCACCCCTGTTACTCTGCAGGTTACAGCTCCCATGGCTGCTCTCAAGGGCTGTTGTTGAGTGCCTGTGACTTTTCCAGGTGCATGGTGCAAGTTGTTGGTGAATCTACCATTCTGGGGTATGGAGGATGGTGGCCATCTTCTCATGGCTCCACTGTGTGGGGGCTTCATCCCCACATTATCTCTCTGCACCACCCTAGTAGAGGTTTTCCACAAAGGCTGTGCTCCTGCAGCAGACTTCTGCCTGGACATCCAGGCATTTCCATACATTCTCTGAAATCTAGGCAGAGGCTCCCAAACCTCAACTCTTGTCTTCTGTGCACCTACAGGCCCAGCACTACATGGAAGTTGCCAAGGTTTAGGGCTTCTATCCTCTGAAGCAATGGTCCAAGCTATACCTTCGCCTGTGTTAGCCATGCCTGGAGCTGGAGCGGCCACAATGCATGGTTCCATGTCCTGATGCTGCACAGAGCAGTGCGGCCCTGGGCCTGGCCTGTGAAACCGTTTTTGTCTCCTAGGCCTCCAGGCTTTTGAAAGGGCTGCCGCAAAGATCTCTGAAATGCCCTGGAAGCATTTTCCCCATTGTCTTGGCTATTAACATTTGGCTCCTCATGCAAATTTCTGCAGCCTTCTTGAATTCCTCCCCAGAAAATGGGTTTTTCTTTTCTACCACATGGCCAGGCTGTACATTTTCCAAACCTCTCTGCTCTGCTTTCTTTTTAAATATAAGTTCCAATTTCAGACCATCTCTTTTGAATGCATATAGGCATTCGAATGCATATGAGCATTAGAAGCAGCCAGGCCATGTCCTGAATACTCTGCTGCTTAGAAATTTCTTCTGCCATGTACCCTAAATCATCTCTCTCAAGTTCAAAGTTCTACAGACCCCTAAAGCAGAGCACAATGCCGCCCGTCTCTGCTAAAGCATAGCAAGTGACCTTTACTCCAGTTCCCAATAAGTTTCTCATCTCCCTCTGAGACTTTCTTAGCATGGACTTTATATTACTATCAGCATTTTGTTAACAACCATTCAACAAGTCTTTAAGACATTCCAAACTTTCCCTCATCTTCTTGTCTCCTTCTGAACCCTCCAAATTGTTCTAACCTCTGCCCATTACCCAGTTCCAAAGTTGCTTCTACATTTCCAGGCATCTTTATAGCAATGCCTCACCAATCTTCTATATTAGCCTATTCCCACACTGTTTTAAGGAACCACCTGAGACTTGGTAATTTATAACTGAAAGAGGTTTAATTGACTTATAGTTCCACAGGCTGTACAGGAGGCATGGCTGGGGAGGCCTCAGGAAGCTTACAATCATGGCAGAAGAGTGAAGGGGAAGCAAGCATATCTTCACGTCGTAGAAGGAGACAGCGCAAAAGGGGAAGTGCTACACACTTTTAAACAACCAGATCTCATGAGATATCACTATCATGAGAACAGCAAGAGGGAAATCTGCCACCATGATCCAATCACCTCCCACCAGGTCCCTCCCCAACACTAGGGATTACAATTTAACATCAGATTTGGGTGGTGACACAGAGCCAAACCTTATCAGTGTCTTTATATGTTATTGTTTAGGGTTACATATGTCCCTTTTTTTTTAACAGCTTTACTGAGATATAATTCAGATACCATACAATTCACCTCTTCAAAGTATACAATTCAATGGTTTTTAGTATAGTTGCAAAGCTGTACAACCATCACCACTAAATAATTCAAGAACAATTTCACCACCCGAAAATAGAAACTTCATACCTATTAGCCATCACTAGCCTCTCTCCAGTCCCGGAGAAGCACTAATCTACTTTCTATCTCTATAAATTTGCCTGTTCTGGACATTTCATGTAAATACAATATGTGGCCTTTTATGTCTGGCTTCTTTCACTTGGCTAACTGAACCTTTAATGAAGTAACTCATTGCCAGAAGAAAAATGTTTCATCCAGCATGTGGTAGTCTACGGTTCAGGGAATATTTTGACAGTATTTTCAAGGTCTATTAACATCATAGCAGGTATCAGTACTTAAGTCTTCTTGGCTTAGACTAGGATGGAATAATATTCTATTGTATGAATAGATCACATTTTGTTCGTTTGATGGACATACGGGTTGTTCCTTCTTTTGGCTGTTATGGATAATGGTGCTATGAACATTTACATAAACGTTTTTGTGTGGATGTATATTGTTGGTTCTCGTGGGTGTATACCTATGAGTGAAATTGCTGGTCCATATGGTAACTTTAGCTTAACATTTTGAGGAACTGCCAAACTGCTTTGCAAAGTGAGTGTACTATTTTACATTCCCATCAGTAATGTGTGAGTAAATCAGGTTAAAAAAAAAAACAACAATTTTTCACTTCTGCCATTAATCATTATTGTCTATCTTTTTTATTACAGCCACCTTGCTGGTGCCTATAGATTTGACTTAAAATGGAGTTTGTATTCCAGTTTCTTATGCTCTTTGTCATTTTGGGTGATTTTCCAGAGAACAGGACAGAGTTTTTACCAGAAGTTGGTAATCCTATAGATCTTGTTTAACTTTTTAAATTTGGCTAATAATATGTTGTCAATGGTGATATCCTGCCTGGTTCTTCATCTTGGAGCATTTATGGGATGTTGACTGTCACCTTACTATCAAGATTTCACTGAAAAAAAAAATTAAATACCTGGGACATGCATAAGTTAACAAAACATAGACTCAAAATGCCTGAAGCAATAGTCTATGACATGCTGGCAGAAATAATTTTTTTTTTTCTGGCAATGAGTTGTATAATAAAAAGTTCAATTAGCTACCTGGCAGCAGTTCTAAAGTATGCTGTAAGCATCAGGCTAAAACATTGTGTGAAGTGTTTTAAATGATTTCATCTGGAATACTGTATTAGAAAGAGCACTGTTTTCTGGCTGGGCGCAGTGGCTCATGCCTATAATCCCAGTACTTTGGGAGGCAAAGGTGGGCGAATCATTTGCGGTCAGGAGTTCGAGACCAGCTTGGCCAACATGGTGAGACCTCGTCTCTACTAAAAATACAAAAATTAGCCAGACGTGGTGGCATACACCTGTAATCCCAGCTACTCAGGAGGCTGAGGTAGGAGAATCACTTGAACCCAGGAGGCAGATGTTGCAGTGATTCAAGATCATGCCACTGCACTCTAGCCTGGGTGACAGAGTGAGACTTTGTCTCAAAAAAAAAAAAAAAAGCACTGTTTAGTATTTTATTCCGAAAATTCATAAATTAATTGTGCATAGATTGAGAGTCAGGTGTACTTAAAAGCTTTCCAAAACTCCAACAGTAACTAATTAAAAAATGTAATATGAACAATCCTGTTAACATTAGTGGCAAAAGAAGAAAACAGAAAGATCATTTTAACAAGTGAGTCTAGCTATGGAACTAAGTATCTATACATAGAAAACATGTATTAGTCAATTCTCAGGCTGCTAATAAAGACATACCTAAGACTGGGTAATTTATAAAGAAAAAGAGGTTGGCTGGGTGTGGTGGCTCATGCCCATAATCCCAGCACTTTGGGAGGCTGAGGTGGGCAGATCACCTGAGGGCAAGGGTTAGAGATCAGCCTGACTAACCTGGTGAAACCCTGTCTCTACTAAAAATATAGTTAGCTGGGCATGGTGGTGCATGCCTGTAATCCGAACTACTTGGGAGGCTGAGGCAGGAGAATCGCTTGAACCCAAGGGGCGGAGGTTGCAGTGAGCTGAGATCATGCCATTGCGATCCAGCCTGAGCAACAAGAGTGGAACTCCGTCTTAAGAAAAAAGAAAAACAGGTTTAATGGACTCACAGTTCCACAATGCTGGAGAAGTCTCACAATCATGGTGGAAGATGAAGGAGGAGCAAAGGCATGTCTTACATGGCAGCAAGCAAGAGAGAGTGTGCAGGGGAACTGCCCTTTATAAAACTATTGGATCTTGTGAGAATTATTCACTGTCACTAGAACAGCACGGGAAAAACCCACCCCCATGATTCAATTACCTTTCACTGGGTCCCTCTCATGACACGTGGGGATTATGGGAGCTACAATTCAAGATGAGATTTGGGTGGGGACACAAGCCAAACCATATCAATGCATATTAAAGATGTATTTCACATCAATGAAGAAAAGATTGGTCATTGTTGGGAGTAAGTAAAGATGGGTACCTATCTTATTATTGGGACCAAAATAAATTCCAGAAAGAGATGTAGAAGGGAGTAGGAGGGCCATGAAGATCTGTGTATGTCTTGCCTCCTTTCAAGTTGGAAAAGCATATTACTGCCTGCTTGGAAGCCTTTCTCACAAAGTACCTTGTACCTTGTGGCTGTGGGTCCTCCAGACTTTGGCCTTACTTTGGCTGTTTATTGTACTTCTTTCTCCCTTGGACTAAGCCAGGAGTCCACAGCAGTTTGGTGGCAAGCAAGTGCCTGTCTTTTATAGGACACATATATATATATATTTATAAATCAACTTTATTGATTTACCTCAGAAGGTACACACATTTTAAAAGTACCGTGTTATGAGTTTTGACAAATATCTACCCTTACATAATTCCCATTCCAACAGAACACTGGGTCACCCCAGAAAATTCTCTCTTGCTCATTTGCAGTCAATTCCAATCTCACTCCCTGCTTCATCACACATCTAACATAACAACTAAAGCTGTACCTGAGGCTGAGGCAGGAGAACTGCTTGAACCTGGGAAGCAGAGGAAAGATGTAGTAAGAAATCAACTGAATGAAGGCCCGGCACGACGGCTCACACCTGTAATCCCAGCACTTTGGGAGGCTGAGGCAGGCGAATCACCTGAGGTCAAGAGTTTGGGACCAGCTTGGCCAACATGGCAAAACCCGTCTCTACAAAAATACAAAAATTAACAGGTATAGTGGCAAGTGCCTGTAATCTCGGGAGACTGAGGCAGGAGAATCACTTGAGTCCGGGAGGTGGAGGTTGCAGAGAGCCGAGATCGTGCCACTGCACTCCAGCCTGGACAATAGAGTGAGACTCCATCTCAAAAAGAAAAATATAGAAAAAGAAAAGAAAAGAAACAAGAACTAAACCTGTAAAACGTACAGAATAAAATTTGTGAGAAAAATTTCATTACCTTGAGATAGGCAAAGATTCTGTTGGTGAGAAACAGAAAGCACTATCCATCAAATAAAGACAAATATTACCAAAATTTAAAATATATGCTGTCGCCAGTCTCAGTGACTCATGACTGTGGATCCCAATATTTTGGAAGGCTGAGGCAGGAGGATGGCTTGAGCCTAGGAGTTCAAAACCAGCCTGGGCAACAGAGTGAGACCTTGTCTCAACTAAAAATAAAAAAATTGACTGAGCATGGTGGTGTGCGCCTGTACTCCCAGCTACTTGGGAGGCTGAGGTGGGAGGATCGCTTGACCCCAGGAGTTCAAGGTTGCAGTGAGTTGTGATGGCACTCCAGCCTTGGTGACAGAGTGAGACCTGTCTCAAATATATATGTATGTATATGCATATGTATGTATATGTATCTCTGTGTGTGTGTGTATATATATATGTATATAAGTATGCTCAACTTCCAGTTTCTGTTCAGCATGAAAGGTGCTTGGTCACTGCCACCCCACCCTAACAACAAGAAAAATGTCAAATTAACTGAAACATCAACAACTTTTTCTAGATCCAGCAGAGAACTGAGGGCACAAAGTGGGGAGACAGACAGGCAGATACGGAGAATTACAACTTACTGGAATAAAAACCCAAGAGCAAAATTCCACAGGAACCAGGCGGGCATGGTAGCTCACACCTGTAATCCCAGCACTTTGGGAGGACGAGGCAGGCGGATCACCTGAGGTCAGGAGTTCAAGACCAGCCTAGCCAACATAATGAAACTCTGTCTCTACTAAAAATACAAAAATTAGCCGGGCATGGTGGCACATGCCTGTAGTCCCAGCTACTCGGGAGGCTGAGGCAGGAGAATCGCTTGAACCCAGGAGGTGGAGGTTGCAGTGAGCTGAGATTGCACCATTGTACTCCAGCCTGGCAACCACGTCTCTACTAAAGTGATTGTCTCGATCTCTTGACCTCATGATCTGCCTGCCACAGCCTCCCAAAGTGCTGGAATTATAGGCGTGAGCCACTGCACCCGGCCTATTTATTTATTATTTTACATGGCATCTCACTCTGTCATCCAGGCTGGAATGCAATGGCTTGATCTCGGCTCACTGCATCTCCCCCTCCCAGGTTCAAGTGATTCTCCTGCCTCAGCCTCCCAAGTAGCTGGGATTACAAGCACCTGACATCATGCCCAGTTAAATTTTGTATTTTTGTAGAGATGGGGTTTCACCATGTTGGCCAGGCTGGTCTTGAACTCCTGACCTCGGAATGACCTTCCCACCTCAGATGACCTTCCCACCTCGGCCTCCCAAAGTGCTGGAATTACAGTCGTGAGCCACTGCGCCCAGCCTGCACTTTTTATTAAGGCTTTCCCTCAAGAGAAACTATTTTACTAGAGCCTAACCAACCTAGAAGAAGGGAAATACCCAATGGCAGCCTTCTTGGGTCTTCCGGTACCACATAAAGGTGGGGAGTGACAGAGAAGCCCTTGTAAAGGTCACCACACAGGGACATGGCCCACTGAAAGGCTGAGACCTTATCATAGAGAACACCTCCTCTGCCAACACTGCATCTATAGGGCTCCTGTACAACAGGGGAAACCACATCTACAGGGCTACTGAACAACAGAAGAAACACAACAAAACCCTCCAGAGGAAATTTTTACCCCTGACAACTACAGCTAGAACAAACCAGGATCATTAGCATTGTATCAGGTGCCATGCAAATTTTATTTGTCTCATTATTATTATTATTCTTTGGAGACAGAGTCTTGCTCTGTCTTTTGCAGATACAAGCAAGAACCCGCAGATACGGGCAAGAAGCCATATCTGCAAAAAAATTAAAAATTAGCTAGGGGTGGTATGTGCCTGTAGTTTCATCTACTTGGGAGGCTGAGGCAGGAGGATCACTTGAGACCAGGAGTCCGAGGTTGCAGTGAGCTGTGACTGATACCTTGTCTCTTAAAAACAACAACAACAACAACAACAACAACAAAAACGACATTACTGATGAACACAAAGAAGCCTTGAGGCCGGGCGCAGTGGCTCATACCTGTAATCCCAGCACTTTGGGAAGCCTGGGTGGGCAGATCACAAGGTCAATAGATCGAGATCAGCCTGGCTAACATGGTGAAACCCCGTCTCTCCTTTAAAAAATACAAAAATTAGCTGGGCCTGATGGTGCACGCCTGTAGTTCCAGCAACTCGGGAGGCTGTGGCAAGAGAATTGCTTGAACCCGGGAGGCAGAGGTTATAGTGAGCCGAGATTGCGCCACTGCACTCCAACCTGGGAGACAGCGCGAGACTCCATCTCAAAAAAAGGAAAAAAAAAAAAAAGAGGCTGGGCACTGTGGCTCGCACCTGTAATCCAAGCACTTTGGGAGGCTGAGGTGGGTGGATCATGAGGTCAGGAAATCAAGACCATCCTGGCTAATGGGGTGAAACCACATCACTACTAAAAATCCAAAAATTAGCCGGGCATGGTGGCACGCACCTGTAAGCCCAGCTGCTCGGGAGGCCGAGGCGGGAGAATTGCTTGAACCCAGGAGGCAGAAGTTGCAGTGAGCTGAGATGGCGCCACTGCACTGCAGCCTGGGTGACAGAGCAAGACTCTGTCTCCAATAAAACAAAGACGACGAGCATATGGAAAGGTACCATGCTCTTGGACAGGAAGATTCAATATCTTTTTTTTTTTTTGGAGACAGAGTCTCACTCTGTCTCTCAGGCTGGAGTGCAATGGCGTAATCTCAGCTCTCTGCAACCTCTGCCTCCTGGGTTCAAGTGATTCTCATGCCGAGTGGCTGGGATTACAGGCTTGTGCCACCATGCCCTGCTAATTTTTGTATTTTAGTAGAGATGGGGTTTCACTGTGTTGGACAGGCTGGTCTTGAACTACTGGCCTCAAGAGATCTGCCCGCCTTGGCCCCCCAAAGTGCTGGAATTACAGGTGTGCGACACCACACCCAGCTGATTTGTCTCATTATTGATGACGTTAACCTTGACCACTTGATAAGTGGTGGTAGGCTTCTTCACTTTAAACTTCTCCTTTACTCTTGGTAATTAAAAAGTATTCTCTGGAGAAGTAATTTAAAACTATGAAAGTAGGGCTGGGAGCGGTGGCTTGTAGTCACAGCGCTTTGGGAGGCCGAGGCAGGCGGATCACTAGGTCAGGAGTTCAAGGCCAACCTGGCCAACATAGTGAAACTCTGTCTCTACTAAAAATACCAAAATTAGCCAGGTATGGTGGTGCGCCTCTGTAGTCCCAGCTATTCAGAAGGCTGAGGCAGGAGAATTGCTTGAAACCAGGAGGCAAAGTTTGCAGTGAGCTGAGATTGCACCACGGCACACCAGCCTGAGTGACAGAGAAAGACTCCGTCTTGGAAAAAACAAAAACAAAAACTGTGGAAGCACTCCATTCCTCATCAAGCTTTCAGCGTATTCAGGTATTTATCTCAGTATAGACTCATGGTTTCCCTTTCTAATTCAATGGTATATAATCTGTAATTATCATTGTCTACATGGAGCTCAAATTTTCCATGATTTGTCTAGTGGGAGCCCTTTCAAACTGCTTGTGTTCTTTTGACATGACCTCATTGTTCTTTGAGCATTCTTTGATTTATGGTATAAGATGCTCCAGGCTGGGCATGGTGGCACATGCCTGTTGTCTCAGTCAACTGGGAGGTTGAGGCAGGAGGATCACTGTACCCTGGGAGTTTGAAGCCAGCCTGGACAACATAGCAAGACGCCTCTTAAAAAAAGAAAACTGAGGCTGGGCACGGTGGCTCAAGCCTGTAATCCCAGCACTTTGGGAGGCCGAGACGGGTGGATCACGAGGTCAGGAGATCGAGACCATCCTGGCTAACATGGTGAAACGCCGTCTCTACTAAAAATACAAAAAACTAGCCGGGCGAGGTGGCAGGCGCCTGTAGTCCCAGCTACGTGGGAGGCTGAGGCAGGAGAATGGCGTGAACCTGGGAGGTGGAGCTTGCAGTGAGCTGAGATCCGGCCACTGCACTCTAGCCTGGGTGACAAAGCGAGACTCCGTCTCAAAAAAAAAAAAAAAAAAAAAAAAAGGAAAACTGAAAATGTTGCAAGTTCATCTTGTATCTTCCCTACCCCAGCCCCAGAACAAGCCATTTCTGGTTCCTTTTAGTAGCGAATAACATAAAAGCCACAATCTAGAATTTAGGTATGCTCATTGCTATTGGAGTGTCACTACTTTCAGGCCCTCTTAGTGGGCAGAGTTATATATATATATATATATGTACACACACTTTCATTTATATGTGTGTCTATGTACATATGATATATACATACACATCTATTTTTTTGTCTCATATACATTGAAATTCATGAGTTCATACCAATACCTTCAATTCCAATCTAACGCCACAAGGTTCTTCCCATGTTTGTAACTCCCTTCTCTGACAGTGAGAAACTCTGGCTTCCCTTATCTTTAATTTACTTGTTTGATCAAACCTTCTGTATGTAACCATCTTCTGTCGCCACCACTACCCCCTCTCCTGCAGATGCTCCTCCATTCCTCTCAAGCTCTGACATCCTGCAGCTCCCAGCCCCTACTCTTGCCTCCCCATGTGGTTAGTCTTTCCTTGCCAAAGCTCTGTCCACTCATGCTGGGCCATGCTGCCAGGTAGAAGCTCCCCTCAGGCTCTGCCCTCCGTGCCAAGCTATCCATGCATCAGCACCTCCTCAGCTTCCTTGGGATCCAACCACCCATACCAGGTCACTCACTCCCAAGTAATGCCTTCCTACTGCTTCTAGGGATCACATACTCCACACCAGTCCACCCCTTCACATGCACACCTTCCTTATTCTGGGCCCTTACACTCCATGCTGAGCTGCCCCCAGGAGCGATGCCTTCCATACTCTGTGTGGACTTTGACTCCTCACACCAGGCAGCCCTGCGATTCCAATGCCCTTCTCACCCTACTTGGACTCTCACACCCTCAATCAGGCCCTGCTGTCACTCCCCTACCCACACTGATGACTTCACTGTTCTTGGGCTCTGATACACCATCTGGGAAGCCCCGCTATGACTCGAGCCATGTTCATTTTGCTTAGGCTCCAACTCCCCTCATCAGGCCACAACACACTGCCCAACCCCTCCTTCTTCCTGCTCACCAGTGTCCACACACACACTCACACACACATATACAACACATACACACATACAACACACACACACACAGCGTTGGGCTATGACTCCCTGTGCCAAGCAGCCAGCCTCGATGCATGACCTCTTTGCTCTGCTCTGGGCCATAGAGGCTCTCCCACCCCAAACCCCAGCAGATAGTCACCTTCTTGGCTCCCTCTAATGTCTTTAGGATGGAATAGTTTGATAAGAAAAGAGGACATGGGCAGAGATTTTTTTCTCTTATCCCTGTCCTTCAGGCATTCCTTAGTTATCTTCCTTGAAGACAAACCATATTAAAAGTTTATTACATCTTTCCAGAGTTTTTGTACAGACACTCTTTTCCCCGTTGTTTCATTGCACTATAATTTATTTAACCCCTTATCTCTATGATGGCAGAATTGATCAATAGAATTGACATCTTCCTGACTGATATTGAATCTTCTGGCCGGGCACGGTGGCTCATGCCTCCCAAAGTGCCTCATCCCAGCACTTCCGGAGGCCGAGGTGGGTGGATCACCTGAGGTCAGGAGGTCGAGATCAGCCTGGCCAACATGGCGAAACCCCATCACTACTAAAAATACAAACATTAGGCTGGGCGCGGTGGCTCACGCCTGCAGTCCCAGCATTTTGGGAGGCCGAGGCAGGTGGTTCATGAAGTCAGGAGATCAAGACTATCCTGGCTAACACGGTGAAACCCCGTCTCTACTAAAAATACAAAACATTAGCTGGCCATGGTGGCGGGTGCCTGTAGTCCCGTCTACTCTGGAGGCTGAGGCAGGAGAATGGCGTGAACCTGGGAGGCAGAGGTTGCAGTGAGCTGAGATCGGGCCACTGCACTCCAGCCTGGGTGACAGAGTGAGATTTCACCTAAAAAAATAAAAAAAATAAAAAATAAAAAAATTAGCTGGGCATGATGGTAGGCGCCTGTAATCCCAGCTACTTGGGAGGCTGAGGCAGGAGAATCACTTGAACCCAGGAGGCAGAGGTGGCAGTGAGCGGAGATCGTGCCACTGCACTTCAGCCTGGGAGACAGAAAGAGAGACCGTCTCAAAAGAAAAAGAAAAAAAAAAAAGGACTGTGTGCAGTGGCTCACACCTGTAATCCAAGTACTTTGGGAAGCTGAGGTGGGCAGATCACAAGGTCGGGAGTTCAAGACCAGCCTGACCAACATGGTGAAACCCCGTCTCCACTAAAAATGCAAAAAATTAGCCAGGCGTGGTGGCTCATGCCTGTAATCCCAGCTACTCAGGAGGCTGAGGCAGGAGAATCGCTTGAACCTGGGTGGCAGAGGTTGCAGTGACTGGAGATCACACCACTGCACTCCAGCGTGGGCGACAGAGTGAGACTCCATCTCAAAAAAAAAAAAAAAAAGATATTGACTCTTCCTGTCCAAGAGCATGGTACCTTTCTATATGTTCAAGTCTTCTTTCACGTTCATCAGTAGTGTTGCTTTCATTGTTGTTTCGTTTTTAATTTTTTTTGGACACAGGGTCTTACTCTGCTGCCCATGCTGGAGTGCAGTGGTACAGTCACAGCTCACTGCAACCTCGGACTCCTGGTCTCAAGTGATGCTCCTGCCTCAGCCTCCCAAGTAGCTGGGACTAGAGGCACACACCACTGCACCCAGCTAATTTTAAAATTTTTTGCAGATACGGGATCTTGTTCAGTCTGGTCTCAAACTCCTGGACTCAAATGATCTTCTCACCTTGGCCTCCCAAACAGCTGAGATTACAGGTGTGAGCCACCATGCTTGGCCCCTCAGTAATGTTTTAAATTTTTCTTCATATAAATCGTGCACATTTTTGTAGATGTATAGACATTCCCATGTGTTATCTTTTGTGCAGCTCTTGTGAATGACAGATTCCTTCTTTGATCTGTTGTATAATTAGACTCATCTGTAGAGGACCAGTATGGACTGGCTGTAAGACCCTTGTACACCTGCAATGATTATTTCTTCTGGCATGATCACAAGCAATAGGGGTGGTAATCTTAAGACTTCAAAATCACTGATATCGGCAGGGAGGTAGCTAACACTTTCCTAATACATGCCAGGCATTACGCTGGTGTTTTTAGTTTAGTTTAGTTTTGTTTTTTTCTGAGACAGTGTTTTGCTCTTGTTGCCCAGGCTGGAGTGCAATGGCACGATATCAGCTCTCCACAACTTCTGTCTCCTGGGTTCAAGCGATTCTCCTGCCTCAGCCTCCTGAGTAGCTGGGATTACAGGCACCTGTTACCATGCCCAGCTAATTTTTGTATTTTTAATAGAGACAGGGTCTCACCATGTTGGCCAGGCTGGTCTTGAACTCCTGACCTTGGGTGATTCATCAGCCTCCGCCTCCAAAAGTGCTGGGATTACAGGTGTGAGCCAACATGCCCAGCCCATGGTGGTGTTTTAAATAAATGTATAACATGTATATGAAACAGATGTTATTATTCTCACTTTAAAGATGAAAAATCAGAAGTCTAAGGTCACAGAAGCAGTCAATTTTTTTTTTTTTTTTTTTTTTTTTTTTTTTTTTTTTTTTTGAGATGGAGTCTCACTCTGTCATCCAGGCTGCAGTAAAGTGGTACACTCTTGGCTCACTGTAGCTTCCGCCTCGCAGGTTCAAGTGAGTCTCCTGTCTCAGCCTCCCAAGAGGCTGGGATTACAGGCGTGTGCCACCACGCCCAGCTAATTTTTGTATTTTTAGTAGAGATGGTGTTTCACCATGTTGGTCAGGCTGGTCTTGAACTCCTGAGCTCGTGATCCGCCCACCTCAGCCTCCCAAAGTGCTGGAATTACAGGCATGAGCCACCACGCCTGGCTAACTGTTTTAAAATTTAATTTAATTTAATTTTAGGTTCCGGGATAATTGTGTGGGACGTGCAGGCTTGTTACATAGGTAAACGTGTGCCATGGTGGTTTGCTGCACCTATCAACCCATCACCACATGCATTAGCTATTTATCCTGATGCTCTCCCTCCCCCACCCACGCTTCCACAGGCCCAGATGTGTGTTGTTCCCCTCCCTGTGTCCATGTGTTCTCATCGTTCAGCTCCCACTTATGAATGAAAACATGCAGTGTTTGGAAAACTTTCACACTTCAAAGCCATTATTTTCTACCACAACTCAGAAGAAGCTGTAGTGAACAGAGAGGTGACTGGTTGTTGTTGACGGTGAAACTTCCATCCTCCATCACTAATTACATACCACTTAAATGTATTTTATTAAGTAGATCAAACTCATTACAAGTACTGTTTCTTAGACATTTAAGGTAGTATACATTGTTGCTAAATGGTGAAAAACAAATTAAGTAATCATTTAAATGGCCTCCAGATTCCATGTATCCTTTTTTTCATACTTTCACTATTGTTTTCCCCAAATTATCTCCTTTCAGCATTCCCATAAATGCAGCTGGCATGTTTTCAAATCCTTCGATGATATATTCCTTGTCCTGGATTTTACCCTGTATCAAAGCAATAACAAATTCCAAAACTTAAGTTAATATTCTCAATGATATACTGTTCTCATCCTAGCAACAAATGTATCAGGTACATCATTGGAAACCTTGAAAATAAGAGATGGAGGTCCTGTCCTCCATGAACCTGAAGTCAAGTGGGGGCAAGATCCACTTACACAGTACGTGTAAAAGATTACAAAGTACACCTAAGAAGAACTTAATAATAGGTGTCAGATCATAGTGTGAAGTGTCATAAGGCAGCGATTAAGCAATTTCTTTTTCTTTTCTTTTTTTTTTTGAGATGGAGTCTTGCTCTATCACCCAGGCTGGAGTGCAGTGCCGCGATCTTGGCTCATTGCAAGCTCTGCCTCCTGGGTTCACACCATTCTCTTGCCTCAGCCTCCCGAGTACCTGGGACTACAGGCGCTTGCCACCATGCCCGGCTAATTGTTTTGTATTTTTAGTAGAGACGGGGCTTCTCCGTGTTAGCCAGGATGATCTCGATCTCCTGACCTCGTGATCCGCCTGCCTCGGCCTCCCGAAGTGCTGGGATTACAGGCGTGAGCCACTATGCCCAGCACGATTAAGCAACCTCTAATTAAGCTGCACAGTAAAGTTTAATAACACAATGATCTCAGAGGAGGTAGAAATAGACAGCGAAAGGAGCACCCTTCATTACCTCTGGCCCCTGAAGAGGGAGGTCCTATTCAGGAAATATAAATAGCAGGACAGTCTAAAAATCTGCCTCCCCTTTAAGCTAAGGTTCTTTCAACATGTGTTTAACCTTTTTCTGGGAGTGTGGGAAGGAAGGGTGCATGGTAGTGAGGAAGGTTCTTCATTTCTCTTTCTACTACAAGGCACAGCCTACTAATGGGAACTAATTTCCATTTTCAGATTTTTTGAAGGGGTCTTATATAGAGACCTGAGTTACCTGGTACAAGCTTTTCCCTAATGCATTCCAGTGATGGCTTAGCGCTCTGTATGGATTTAGAGACAAGATTATTTGCTTGAAGTCAGTCAATTACAAAGTAGGGAAACTGAGATTTAAACTTTTATTATTATTATTATTGTGAGACAGGGTCTCACTCTGTCACCCAGGTTTGAGTGCAGTGGCACAATCATAGCTCACTGCAGTCTCAACCTCCTGGGCTCCAGTGATCCTTCCGCCTCAGCCTCCTGAGTAGGTGGGACTACAGGGATGTGCCACCATGCCCAGCTAACTTTTTTAGTTTTTGTAGAGACAGGTCTTGCTAGGTTCACCCAGGTTGGTATCAAACGCCTAGGCTCAAGTGATCCGCTCACCTCAGCCTCCCAAAGTGCTAGGATTACAGGCGTGAGCCACCGCTCCTGGCTAAGATTGGAACTTTTGACTTGAAAGCCCCAATTCATTCTTGTTCTTGAAGAAGAAAGGAATCTGGAGAGCGTGGAAAGGTAGAATCCAGTTCACAGGTTAAACATAGAGAACGATTACTGTTATGGACTGAATTGTTTGCCCCCAATCCAAATCCATACCTTTAAGTCATAATCACCAGTGCCTGACAATGGGACTGTATTTGGAGATAGGGCTTTAAGAAAAGGTAATTAAGAGGCCGGGTGCAGTGGTGCACGTCTGTAATCCCAGCACTTTGGGAGGCCGAGGCAGGTGGATCACCTGAGGTCAGGAGTTCGAGACCAGCCTGGCCAACATGGCGAAACCCGTATCTACTAAAAATACGAAAATTAGCCAGGCGTGGTGGCACATCCCTGTAGTCCCAGCTAGTCGGGAGGCTCAGGCAGGAGAATTGCTTGAACCTGGGAGGCGGAGGTTGCAGCGAAGAGATCGCACCATGGCACCCCAGCCTGGGCAACAAGGGTGAAACTCCATTTCAAAAAAAAAAAAAAAGGTAGTTAAGGTAAAACGAGGACATACAGGTGGGCCTTAGTCAATATGACAGGTGTGCTCAGAAGGAGGTTAGGACACAGACACACAGAGAGAAGGCCACGTGAAGATGCGGGGAAAAGGAAGCCATCTACAAGTCGAAACAAGAAAGGCCTCTAAAGAAACAACCCTGCTGACACCTTGATCTTGGACTTCTAGCCTCCAAAACTGTGAGAAAATAAATTTGTTGTGTAAGCCACCCAGTCTGTGGCGCTTTATTTTGGCAGACCTAGCAAACTAATACAAATACTAATGGAAAATGTTAATAATAGGGGAAATTAGGGTATAGGATGCAGGGTATATGGGAGCTCTCTGTACTATCTTCCCAATTTTCCTATAAATCTAAAACTTCTATTTTTATTTTTGTTTTTGAGACAGGGTCTTGCTCTATTGCTAAGGCTGGAGGACAGTGGCGCATTCAGAGTTCACTGTAGCCCTAGAACTCTTGGACTCTGCAGATCCTCCCACCTCAGCCTACCGAGTAGCTGGGACTACAGGTGTGCACCACTGCACCCAGCTGATTTTTTTACTTTTTGTTTTTTGTAGGGTCTCATTATGTTGCCAGGGCTGGTCTCAAACTCCTGGGCTCAAGCAATCCTCCTTCCTCACCCTCCCAAAGTGCTGGGATTATAGGTATGAGCCACCACACCCAGCCTAAAACTTTTCTAAAATAAAAAGTGAATTTTAAAAAATAGGGAATGAGATTAAAAAGGGAGGATGAGAAAGAAATTAGGCCAACTCACAACTTAAAACCCAACTAGGGCCGGGCGCCGTGGCTCACGCATGTAATTCCAGCACTTTGGGAGGCCGGGCAGGAGAATCACTTGAGGTCAGGAGTTTGAGATGAGCCTGGCCAACGTGGTGAAACCCCGTCTCTACGAAAAATACAAAAAGTTAGCCGGGAGTGGTGGCAGGCGCCTGTAATCCAGGCTACTCTGGAGGCTGAGGCGGGAGAATCACTCGAACCCAGGAAGTAGAGGTTGCAGTGAGCCAAGATCGCGCCACTGCACTCCAGCCTGGGCAACAGAGTGAGACTCCATCTCAAAAAAAAAAAAAAAAAAAAAACACAACTAACTATGATCAGCTTCACTTTGTTAGAGGGAAGCATTGGGGACACCAGCACAGTGGTTTCCTGTTGTCAACTGTGATCACGGATGGGCTCTATTAGATTTCACCAACCGGGACAACCTAGATTCAGCTTTTTGCAGCTCCCTGGAGAGAGCCCAGCCCGGCACTCCAAGTGCTAGACTGGGAAGAGCGCCAAGCTCCAGTGGCTGCCGGAGGAGCAATCTATTCCTTTGAATTGGGAAATGATCACTGGCCAGGGATTAGGAAGTACGGTATCATTTTTCCCCTGTAAAACTAAAATAATGCAACTTGATTGTTCAGATTTCTGTTGACTAAAACTTTACATGGTGTAAGGTTTGAAAATTATCATAGCACAGGACTAGCGGATTGTCTTCTTTGCTACTTTGGACCTGGAAGAGCCATGGTACATGTATGCTCCCCTCTAACATTCATTTATTCAGCAATATTTATCCAGTGCCTACATCGCTTCATCTACTCTTCTGGGCGCTGGAGATACACCAGAAAGCAAAATGTATGGACATGCTGTCTTCATGGAGGTTACATCCTCAAGAAGGGAGATGGGCAATAAATATAAATGAATAAGTGAATTATAGTATATATTATGTAAAAGATGATTAATTGCTATGGATAAAAGTAGGATAGGAGCCTGGGCAACATGGTGAAAGCCTATCTCTATGAAAAATACAAAAAAATTAGTCAGGTGTGGTGGCACATGACTGTTGTCCCAGCTACTCAGGAGGTTGAGGTGGGAGAATCACCTGAGCCTGGGTGAAGGCTGCAGTGAGCCATGATCGTGCCACTGCACTCCAGTCTGGGTGTCTGAGTGAGACCCCGTCTCAAAAAAAAAAAACCCAAAAAAACAGGGGCTGTGGGATATGGAGGATCAAGAATGAAGTGGGAATGCAACTTATAATAGGGTCATTTAAAAAGTTGCCTCACCCAGAAGGCACTCCCTTTTTTGTTGTTTGTCTTTTTGTTTTTGAGACAGAGTTGCGCTCTGTCACTGGGCTGGAGTGCAGTGGCACAATCTCGACTCACTGCAACCTCCGCCTCCCAGGTTCAAGTGATTCTCCTGCCTCAGCCTCCCGAGTAGCTGGGACTATAGGTGCATGCCACCATGCCCGGCTAATTTGTGTATTTTTAGTAGAGACGGGGTTTCACCATGTTGGTCAGGATGGTCTCGATCTCTTTGCCTTATGATCCGCTTGCTTTGGCCTCCCAAAATGTTGGGTTTATAGGTGTGAGCCACCATGCTGGTCCAGAAGGTACTTTTTAGCAAAGACTTGCAGGATGTGAGAGAGTTAAGCAAGCAGTTACAGAGCGGTGGAGTGGTGGAGGAGACTGGGAGAAGTAAACAAGGCAGTGAATACTAAGAAATGAAATCAGAGAGATATCAGGGGTCAGATTTTGTGTAAGCTTGCTGAATATTCACACTTTGGTTTACGCTAAGTGAAATGCAGAGCTTTGCATGGTTTAGATCATAAGAACGGCAGGATTTGATTCATGCCTTAACAGATCGCTATGGCCACCACATTGGGAATTGTCTATAGGGGTGCGAAGATGGGAGTCCAGATAGAGTCCACTACTGCTGTGGGAAGTCAGGGACCCGAAACGGAGGATCCGACTGGAGCCGTGGCAGAGGAACATAAATTGTAAACATTTCATTTTAATATGGACATTTATCAGTTCCCAAATTAATACTTTTATAATTTCTTATGCCTGTCTCAATTTAATCTCTTAATCCTGTTATCTTTGTAAGCTGAGAATGTACATCACCTCAGGACCACTGTGATAATTGTATTAACTGTAGAAATTGATTGTAAAACATGTGTGTTTCAACAATATGAAACCAGTGCACCTTGAAAAAGAACAGAGTAACAGTGATTTTCAGGGAACAAGGGAAGACAACCATAAGGTCTGACTGCCTGCGGGGTTGGGCAAAAGAGAGCCATACTTTTGTTCTTGCAGAGAGCCTATAAACGGACGTGCGAGTAGGGAAGATATCGCTAAATTGTTTTCCTAGCAAGGAATATTAATAATTAATACCCTGGGGAAGGAATGCATTACTGGTTGGAGGTCTATAAGCAGCCGCTCCGGGAGTGTCTGTCTTATGCAGTTGAGAGAAGGACTGAAATACACCCTGGTCTCCTGCAGTACTCTCAGGCTTATTAGGGTGGGGAAAAAAATCCACCCTGGTAAATTTGTGGTCAGACCGGTTCTCTGCTGTTGAACCCTGTTTTCTGTTGTTTAAGATGATATCAAAACAACACATGCACAGCTGAACATAGACCCTTATCAGTAGTTCTGATTTTGTCCTTGTCCTGTATACTCAGAAGCATGTGATCTTTCTTCTGCCTTTTGCCCTTTGAAGCATATGATCTTTGTGACCTACTCCCTGTTCGTACACCCCCTCCCCTTTTAAAATCCTTAATAAAAACTTGCTGGTTTTGCAGCTCAGGTGGGCATCACAGTCCTACCCATAAGTGATGTCACCCCCAGTGGCCCAGCTGTAAAATTCCTCTCTTTGTCCCAGCGGCCCAGCTGTAAAATTCCTCTCTTTGTACTCTTTCTCTTTAATTCTCAGCCAGCCGACACTTATGAAAAATAGAAAGAACCTATGTGGAAATATTGGGGGCGGGTTCCCCCGATACACTACAAACATCCAGGCTAGACGGCATGGGCCTGGACCAGGGTGGTAGCAACGAGGTGGGAGAAGTGTTCAGATTCTGTATATATTTTGAAGATAGAACCACCAGAATCTCCTTAGAGATTAGACATGGGTACGAGAGAAAGACATCAAAGATGACTCCAAGGTTTTTGGATTGAGAAATTAGAAGTATAGAATTATTATAACTGAGATAGTAAAGTCTGAATATGGAGCATGTTGAGCAGGAAAGATCAAAACATATTTAGTTTACAAGATGTTATGTCAGAGATGTGTATCAGGCATCCAGGTGGACATACTAATCTAGAGTTAAGGGGAGACTCAGGCTGGAGATAGAACTGGGAGCTCCCAGCATACTGAGCCCAGATGAGCTAACTAAGGGACAGCTCGAGTGTGGATAGACAAGAGAAAAGGCCCAATGACCATGACCTGGGGCACTCTAATATTAATTTGGAGAACAGAAAAGCGAGCAGGAGTCTGAGGAGGACCAATCAGTGAGGAAAACCAAGAGTTAAGGGATGCCAAGGGAAGAAAGCATATCAAGGAGAGAATGATCACTGTTAAATATTTCCCATAGCCAAGTGAGGCTAAGAATCAACCAGTGGACTTCACTATGTAAGGGTCCCCTGTGACCTTGACAAAAGTTAATTTTGGCCAGGTGTGGTGGCTCACATCTGTAATCCCAGCACTTTGGTAGGCTGAGGAGGGCACATCACTTGAGACCAGCCTGGCCAACATGACGAAAACCTGTCTCTACTAAAAATACAAAAAGTTAGCTGGGCGTGGTGGTACACACGTGTAGTCCCAGCTACTCGGGAGGCTGAGGCATGAGAATTGCTGGAACCCCGGAGGCAGAGGTTGCAGTGAGCTGAGATTGCACCACTGCACTCCAGCCTGGGCAACAGAGTAAGAGTCTGAAAAGCCTGATTGTGGGTTTCAGGAAGAATGGAAAGAGAGGAACGGCAGACAGTGAGTGTAAACAGCACTTCTGGGTATTTTGTTATAAAAGGGAGAGAAGGGAAATGGACCTGCATTTGCAGTGGAAATGAACTTTAGAGAAGGTTGTTTTGTTTTCCTTTCAAAGATGGGAAAAGTAAGAATATTTATATTCTAAGTACAAGGACCCAATAGGGAAAAACTGATGATGCGGCAGAGAGAGGGAAGAATTGCTGGAACAAAAGCCTTGAGAGGCAAAAGGGAATGGAACCTAGTGTACAATTGGAAGGGGTGGGTCCGGAGCTCCTTACCTCTGAGACCCATTTCAGCAAGTCCTTCAGAGCTTTTTGGCGGACATCTCCTTGCCAGCGGTAGACGACAAAGCCTTGTATGTGAAGCTCCTGAAAGATAACAATCTCTGGGGGTGGACCTGTGAAGAGAAGGGCACATTTGGGTGGCAGGATCCAGGGAGGTGGTTGCAGTGAAACAAGTAGTACAGGTCACTGTCACTACACTTGGTGCTTGGAGTTTCCTGGTGCTTCTCTCCTTCTGTTTCCTCACTCCTTTGTGATCCACGGGACTGCTGGCCCATCAACATGAACTCTGCAGCAGGCAGAATAATGGCTCCAAAGATGTTCATATCCAAAAACCCCAGAACCTGTGACCTTACATGGTAAAAAGGACTTTGCAGATATGATTAAGAACCTTAGGGGGGACGCGGTGGCTCACGCCTGTAATCCCAGCACTTTAGGAGGCCAAGGCGGGCAGATCCACAAGGTTAGGAGTTTGAGACCAGCCTGGCCAACATAGTGAAACCCCCATCTCTACTAAAAATTAAAAAAAAAATAAAAAAAATAAAAAAATCCGGGCACGGTGGTGGGTGCCAATAATACCAGCTACTTGGGAGGCTAAGGCAGGAGAACTGCTTGAACCTGAGAGGTGGAGGTTGCAGTGAGCCAAGATTGTGAGCCAAGTCACCCAGGCTGGGTGACTGTATGAGACTCTGCCTCAGAAAAATAAAAATAAAAAAAGAACCTTGAGATGGGAAGATTATTCTCCACTATAAAGATGGACCCAATATAATAGCAAAGGTCTTCGTAAGGGAATGAGGGACACAGGAAAGTTATAGTCAGGAACGGAATATGGGGTGATAGAAGCAGAGATGAGAGAGAGGAGGAGGAGGAAGATCCTATGCCACTGGCTTTGAAGACAGAGGAAGGGGCCACATGCCGAGAAATACAGGCAGCCGCTAGAAGCTTGAAAAGGCAAGGAAACAGATTCTCCTCCTGCGTCTTCAGAAGGAATGCAGCCCTGCCAACCCACTTTACTTTTAACCTCCAGACCTCTAAGAATAAGTGTGTGGGGTCGGGTGCATGGCTCATGCCTATAATCCAGCATTTTGGGAGGCCAAGGCAGGCAGATCACTTGAGGTCAGGAGTTTGAGACCAGCCTGGCCAACATGATGAAACTGTGTCTCTACTAAAATACAAAAATTAGCTGGGCGTGGTGGCACATGCCTGTAATCCCAGCGACTCAGGAGGCTGAGGCAGGAGAATCGCTTGTAGCTGGGAGGGGACTGCAGTGAGCTGAGATTGTACCACTGCACTCTAGCCTGGGTGACGGAGCGAGACTCAGTTTGAAAAAGAAAAAAAAGAAATTTTTTAGGTTTTTTGTTTGTTTGTTTGTTTTGGTCAGAGATGAGGTCTCACTCTATTGACCTGGTTTGAAACTCCTGGGACAAGCGATCCTCCTGCCTCGGCCTCCCAAAGTATTGGGATTACAGGCATGAGCCACTGCACCTGGCTAAGAATTGGTATTTCTAATAAGCTCCCAGGAGATGGTGATACTGCTGGTCCTTGGCCCACACTTTGAGAACCAGCACCCCAGAAATAGCACACAGCTCTCCTGCAGCCTGTAAAGAAGGTACTCCCCTTCTGTGTGTGAGGAAGAAAAAGTTTTTTGGTTGCCTGGTTGATTTTCCCAAGTGTCCTAATTGACTAGGAACTGAGAGAATTACACCTGAGCATAGGCTTTCAAGTTCAGGAAGTCAGGCGAAGATGCCTAGGGAATGTCAGAGCCAGCGGTGCTAAGACGAGTGGTGGAATCTAGCTTCAGCATCTTTGACCACTGGCACCACTCAGCCTAAAGTTCCCACTCACTACTTTGAGGAAAGTAACATTAGCAGTTGGAAATATGAAGCTTTGTCCTGAACCAAAAGAAACTAATGCAAGAGAATGAGACAGAGTGTTTCTTCAGAAGACCCACGTCAACTATTCTTTATGAGTGAGCGATTGGAACTCTCACTTCCCCATCTTAAATGAAAGTGGGCTGGGCATGGTGGCTCATGCCTTTAACACCAGCACTTTGGGAGGCAAGGTGGGAGGATCACTTGAGCTCGGGTGTTCAAGACCAGCTTGGGCAACACAGAAAGACCTCATCGCTTCTAACAAAAATAACAATTGGCCAGGAGCGGTGGCTCACGCCTGTAATTCCAGCACTTAGGGAGACCTAAGGGAGTGGATCAAGAGGTCAGGAGATCAAGACCATCCTGGCTAACGTGGTGAAACCCTGTCTCTACTAAAAACACAAAAAATTATTCAGGCATGGTGATGTGTGCCTGTAATCCCAGCTAGTCAGAAGGCTGAGGCAGGAGAATCGCTTGAACCCAGGAGGTGGAGGTTGTAGTGAGCTGAGATCGCGCCATTGCACTCCAGCCTGGGCGACAGAGTGAGACTCTGTTTCAAAACAAAACAAAAAACAATTATCCAGGTATGGTGGCACATGTCTGTAGTCTCAGCTACTTGGGAGGCTGAGATGAGAGGATCACTTGAGCCTGGGAGGTGGAGGCTGCTGTGAGTCATGTTTGTGCCACTGCACTCCAGGCTGGGTAACAAAGGGAGACCTTGTCTCAAAAAACAAACAAAAACTCCAGTCTGGGAAACAGAGTGAGACCTTGTCTCAAAACAAACAAACCAATAAACGAAAAAGCAAAATGAAAGTGAAATGCTGTTTCTGGGTTTGTGCGTGTTGATGAGAATGTCGGTTTTTGTTTTCTTACTGAGAGCAAAAAAGCAAATGTGGCATTAAACATAGAGGAAATCATTGCTTGCCTCTCAGCTATCCTAACACTGGAATATGTTAGAATTTCTGGGAATCTGTGGCAGGGCAGAATTCCATCTGATTAAAATGGAATGGACAAGGCCAGCTGACATCTCAAAGTGCTGTCTGAGCAGCTGAGCTTCCAAAGACTAATTGCTAAAAAGACTAGGTCGAGTTACTGTATCCAAAATAGCTGGCTCTTCCTAATTGGACTGTGGTTAAGAAAAGGCCTCCTGCAGCTTCGCTCAGTTGGCAGGCAGACAGTTTTCCATGATTCCAGCTTAGCACCAGTTAGAAAATTACAGGGGGAAAAAAGTCCCTAACAGTAAGATTGCCAAGTAAATCTGGAGTTACCTTCTGGTAATGGTTTTCATTTTTCACAACCTAAGAGGGAGTCTACAAGTTGCCCTTTGACAGCCCCTTCCTTTGTAGCCCCCATCTCCATACGGTTGTGGGACGGTTAACTAGCGGGGCTATAAGGTTTCATTCCCTTTAGTCAAGCTCATCATAGAATAAATAACCAATTGATTTATGGTTGCCTGGATCCTCATTAGAGTCTGGAACATTCCTTTTTTCCTTCTTTCTCCTTTTTTGGGGGGATCACAGGTAATTTGTGATCTCTCTTAATAGCACAGGATCATTGTAGCAGAAACAGACTCTAAATAAGGCGCTTAGAAGACTGGTCTTTGTTTTGAGTCTGTTGCAAATAGGAGTTAAAGAGTCTCTGGTCCTCTCGGCCATTCATCTCCCCACCTGTAAAACGAGAGGCCTGTACAAGGCATCTCACAGGACAGGGATTTAACGAATATGGTTCTCCGGTTGATACTGCGTTTGGACCTCAGAGTGTGGCGTGGGAGGGGCGTGGTTTCAGCATAAGAGAGTAGGGAGTGGGGAATGGAGTACATGGCAGGGCACCAGAGAAATAAAACAAGGACACTCGAGGAATGGAGGGAAGCTGCTGCTGCCTTCCTGTTTAGTGGCAATTGTCAGCCTGCTGAGGCCAAGGTGCCCTACTGCTCCAAGAAGCACTGCCCAAGATTTCTGAAGGACATGGCAACCTGCCCTTCCCTTCACCCACAGCAAGTCACCCTTTATTCCTCTCACAACTCCAGCAATGTCTCTGATATCCAGAGGAACCTGAATATTTTACCAGCCAGACCAAGGTGTTCTGTTTCTAAATCAAATCATCACTGTCTTTTTACAACTTTGCATTAAATGATAGGTAAAAACTAAAACTTTTAATAACTGTTTCTTCTATATTTGTAGATCCTGCAATTTCTCTATATAAAAATCTGATACAAGCTGATTTAGCCCAAAATACATGAAATTGTTGTTGTTATTATTATTATTTTGAGACAGGCTATCACTTTGTCACCTAGGCTGCAGTGCAGTGGCACGAACACGGCTCATTGCAGCCTCAGCCTCCCAGGCTCAAGCAATCCTGCCACTTCAGCCTCTTGAGTAGCTGGGACTACAGGTGCACACCACCACACCCGGCTTATTTTTGTATTTTTTTGTAGAGATGGCGTTTTGCCATGTTGCCCAGGATGCTCTCAAACTCCTGAGCTCTCTCAAAGTGAGACTCTATCTTAAAAGAAAAAAGAATATATGAAAATCTTTCTAATAATTTCAGAGTCACTGGCCTATGGCATATCTGTGAATTTTCTCCTTGCCCAGCCTTTTGACATGTGGGATCGTGTGCATGTGCTCATTACCTGGGGGAAGTGGGCCGGTTCTGTTATATGTAGAGATGGCTCCACATATGGCAATCCTTCCAAATTTCTTCATTTGGTTGATAACAGTGTTTGAAAACTCTCCACCTACCTAAACAGACAGGAAACACAAAACCAAAGGCAAAACGTTAAATAATCTAAATACTAGAGATTCAGGAAAATCATTAAGTCACAATCATTATTTTATGATACCTGTTTTCGCAGCAACAAAACTGATTGAATGAGCCCAACTGTGCAGAAGATTGCAATGAGAAAAAGACATTAGAAACAGCCATTTTCGGCCAGGGGTGGTGGCTCACACCTGTAATCCCAACACTTTGGCGGGTGGATCGCCTGAGATCAGGAGTTCAAGACCAGCCTGGCCAACATGGTAAAACCCTGTCTCTACTAAAGATACAAAAAATTAGAAGGGCATGGTTGCGGGCTGCCCTTAATCCCAGCTACTTGGAAGGCTGAGGCAGGAGAATTGCTTGAACCCGGGAGGCAGAGGTTGCAGTGAGCTGAGATCACACTACTGTACTCCAGCCTGGGCAACAGAGCAAGACTCCATCTCAAGAAATAAAGACAAAATAAATAAACCAGCATTTTCATTTGACTCTAAGGCCGTACCATTTATATCTTATATATTTTACTTTATTATATATTGAAGTTCTCTGATCAGTCCAATAACCTCATTGTCTTATAATTTAAAGGTATGTAAAAATACTCAAAAAGTATATAAAGAACAAAGTTGGAAGACTGGCACTTTTCAGTTTCAAAACTTAATACAAGGCTAAATTAATTAAGATAGGGTGGGAATGGAAATACAGATCAATGGAACTGAATCACGAGTCCAAAAATGAACCCTTACATTTTGATCAATTGGTTTTCTAGAGAAGTGCTAAAGCAGTTCAATAGAGGAAAAAATAGTCCTTTCAACAAACGGTGCCGAACAACTGGATTTCCACATGGAAAATAATGCAATTGGGCCTCTTCCTTATACTACACACAAAAATTAACTTACACTGCAGTGTAGTTCAAGAGGCTCTGGTTCTGGGAAGAGTTGGATGAGGTATGAATCTCAACTCTGGGGGTATTAGCTAGTGGGGCGGCCACAGGCCTTTTGCCTTTCTTTTTTTCCTCTATTGAACTGTGAGACGGAGTCTTGCTCTGTAGCCCAGGCTGGAGTGCAGTGGCCGGATCTCAGCTCACTGCAAGCTCCGCCTCCCGGGTTCACGCCATTCTCCGGCCTCAGCCTCCCGAGTAGCTGGGACTACAGGCGCCCGCCACCTCGCCCGGCTAGTTTTTTGTATTTCTTAGTAGAGACGGGGTTTCGCCGTGTTAGCCAGGATGGTCTCGATCTCCTGACCTCGTGATCCACCCATCTCGGCCTCCCAAAGTGCTGGGATTACAGGCTTGAGCCACCGCGCCTGGCCAGGCCTTTTGCCTTTCATAAAATAATACCATAAAATAAAATTGAACCTCCTTTTGTCTTGCATAAAATAAAAGCTACTAGGATGAGTTGTTTTAAGATTTTAAGATTATAGTCTACATGAGATATCTACATACATGTACATATTTCCCCTGGAAGCAGTGGTTCAGCCTTGGTGGTGACCTTATAGAATAAAAATATTGCGAATAATGAAAATCCACTGAATCTAATAAAGGACTTGTATTGGTAAGATGTACAGAACTCTTGGCCAGGCACGGTGGCTCATGCCTGTAATCCCAGCACTTTAGGAGGCCAAGGCAGGTGGATCACCTGAGGTCAGGAGTTCGAGACCAGCCTGGCTAACATGACGAAACTCCATTACTAAAAATACAAAAATGAGCCAGGTGTGGTGGTGCATGCCTCTAATCCCAGCTACTCGGAAGGCTGAGGCAGGAGAATCACTTGAACCCAGGAGGCGGAGGTTGCAGTGAGCCAATATTGCGCCACTGCACTCCAGCCTGGGTGACAGAGCAAAAATCTTTGTCTCAAAAAACAAAAAACAAAACAAAACCCTTACAACCTCACAAATAACCTAACTGAAAAATGGGCAAAGATTTTGAACAGACATTTCTCCAAAAAGATATACAAATGGCAAATACATACATTGAAAGATCCTTAATATTGTTAGCCATAGGTAAATGCAAGTCAAAATCAAATCACAATGAAATATCACTTTGAACCCACTATAATAAAAAAGACAGACAATAGCAAGTGTTGGTGAGTATGTAGAGAAGTTGGAACCCTCATACACTGCTGGTGGGAATGTAAAGTAGTGTAGCCACTTTGCAAAACAGTTTGACAGCTCCTCAAAATGTTAAACATGAAGTTATCATATGACCCAGCAATTTTACTCATAGGTATATACTTAAAAGAAACGAAAACATCCACACAAAAACCTCTGCATGAATTTTCATAGTAACATTATACATCATAGCCAGAAACTATAAGCTAATATCCATCAAGCTGGGTGTGGTGGCTCACGCCTGTAATCCAGCTCGCTGGGAGGCCGAGGTGGGAGGATTGCTTGAGCCCAGGAGTTCCAGACCAGCCTGGGCAACATGGCAAAAACCCACCTCTACTAAAAATATATAAATTAGTTGGGTGTGGTGGCACAGCCCTATAGTCCCAGCTACTTGGGAGGCTGAGGTGGAAGGATTGCTTGAGCCAGGGAGGTCGAGGCTGTAGTGAGCCATGATCACACCACTGCACTCCAGCCTGGGTGACAGAGTGAGACCCTGTCTCAAAAAAACAAACAAAAAAAAGGAATAAAGCACTGATAAATTCTACAATATGGATGAAACTTGAAAACATTTTGCTAAGTGAAAGAAGCCAGTCATAAGAGACCACTTTTAGTGGGGAGGAGGATGGGTAATGGAGAGTGACTGCTAATGAGTAGCGTTTTTTTGGGGGGTGATGAAAATATTCTTAAACTGGTTGTACAATTTTGCCAATATAGTAAAAATCATTGACTTCTACACGTTAAATGAGTGAATTACATAGTGCATGAATGATATCTCAATAAAGCTGTTTTTTAAAAAAGGCATATATACTTTCTTCATGTATCCCAAATGCAAACTCTAGGAATATATTTCCTCGTATCAGCGGTCCTCAAACTTTTTGGCACCAAGAACCAGTTTCATTGGAAGACAATTTTTCCACCGACTGTTGGTTGGATGATTTCGGGGAAGATTCAAGTACATTGTGTTTATTGTGCACTTTATTTCTCTTCTTATTACAATGTAATATATAATGAAATAATTATACAAGTCACCATAACATAGAATCAGTGGGTGAGTTTTCCTGCAACTAGACAGTCCCATCTGGGGATGATGGGAGACAGTGACAGATCATCAGGCATCAGGCATCATCAGGCACCTGAGTAGTGCGATCCCCATAAGGAACGCACAACCTAGTTCCCTCACATGCATAGTTCACAATGGGGTTTACACTCTTATGGGAATCTAATGCCGCCGCTGGTCTGACAGGAGGCGGAGCTCAGGCAGTAATGGGAGTGAGGGGGAGGGGCTGTAAATACAGATGAAGCTTTGCTTGCTCACCTGCCCCTCACCTCCTGCTGTGCATCCCAGTTCCTGATAGGCTATGGACCACTAACCATCCATGGCTCAGGGGTAGGAGACAGCTGTGTTATATAATACTCCATTAATAAATCAGATATTAAGTCCAGTTTGTACTTACATTATCAAAATAACAATCATAACCATCAGGAGAGGCTTTCTTCAAGGTTTCTTCCAAAGACTCTACTGTCTTGTAGTTAAAGACAACATCAAATCCAAGCTTTTGAAGGTAGGCAACCTTTTTGTCAGACCCTGCTGCTGCAACAACTTTGCAGCCCTAAATAGAAAAAAACAAACAAATAAAAAAAGGAAACCATGAATAAGCCACAAGCATGGACCATGGACCAACACTACTTTCCTGGTCCAGCACGCCTAGGCTCCCTAAGAACACTCTGTTAGGTGCTGAGCCACATATATAAGGAATACCATAATGGGCCAAAAGATCCCATAGGTGAAATTCGGCCCTGGACCATCCTACAACTCAGCTTCAGCTTGCTTCTGACCACCCAGCAGGTCTCTTCTGCATTTATTTGGTTCATAGTTCCGCCAGCTGGTTTAACAACCGATCCATTTGACTTCCTTGGTTCTTTGTTTCTGGGCTTCTCTTCCTGCAATGCATGTATGCCATCTCTTGGTACGGTCCTTCTTCAGACTATTATTTTGTCTCAGCTCTGTGACTCCCACATCACAAACGGTCCTCCTGATAACTGCCCCCTTATCTTTTCTTGATTTTTTAGATGTTTATATTTTTTTGAGACATGGTCTCACTCTGTTGCCCGGGCTGGAATGCAGCGACACAAACATGGCTCACTACAACCTTGACCTCTTAAGCTCAAGTGATCCTCCCACCTCAGCCTCCTGAGTAGCTGGGACTACAGGTGCATGCCACTACATCTGGCTTATATTGTCTTAAATTTTCATAGAGACAGGGTCTCACTATGTTGCCCAGGCTGATCTTGAACTCCTGGGTTCAAGGGATCCTCCTGCCTCGGCCTCCTAAAGTTCTGGGATTACAGGCATGAGCCACTGCACCAGGCCCTTTGATTTAATCCAAAGCACCAGACTAGACGCTTCCTAATCCCAGAGCAGCTAGGAAGCATTCTGAAAAGCACTTTCAGGATGAGACTATAGATTATATTGGCTCATAGAAACTATTGGAAGAGAGCCATCCTTGGTCCTTTTCCCTTCTAAGACTATGCACTATCATAGGATGATCTCTTGTACTCTTAAGACCTCCTTTATGGAGATTATTAATTAATCTATTAATTCTATCTATTAATTCTAACCCATTTTTCTCTCCTGAGTTCCAAATCAGTATTTCCAACAACCTCTAGATGTCCTCACAATTGGATGTCCTATAGGTCCCTCATAATTAGTGTGTTCAAAAGGGAATATACTTTTTTCCTTGTTTCTTGTTTCTTTTCTATCCACTATTGCAGAGAAGGATACAACTCAGTTATCCAAACCTGAAGCATGACTCAAAGGAGAAGCTTTCCTTTGTCTTATGATCCACATCCGGTCACCTGGTTTTCTTCCTCTTTTTTAATCAAACACCCTTAAAAGCTGACTCTGGGCCAGGCGCGGTGGCTCATGCCTGTAATCCTAGCACTTTGGGAGGCTGAGGCGGGCGGATCACCAGAGGTCGGGGGTTGGAGACCAGCCTGACCAACATGGAGAAACCCCGTCTCTACTAAAAATTCAAAAGTAACCAGGTATGGTGGCACATGCCTGTAATCCCAGCTACTTGGGAGGCTGAGGCAGGAGAATCACTTGAACCCAGAAAGAAATAACCAATAAATGAAAAACAAAGTAAGATAATATAAATATGACCAAACATTCCAGTTATGATAATTAATATGAATGGCTTAAATTTAACTATTACAACACTGAGACTTTCAGATGGGTTAAGAATTAAATGCAAATAGCTGCGTTTTACAGAAACACACATAAAATGGACACAAAGGTTGAATATAAAGGAATAGGTTTAAGCGCAGGTTCTATCAAACTTACGGGATAAAAGCCCCTTATGGCTTTAATAGGATATTTGAAATTGGAATATTTAGAAATAATCCTGATTCATTTTGTAATTTTAGCATAATCCAAGCTTAGCTAAATTCCAGAACAAAAAGTAAACTTTAAACCAAATTCACTTGTGAATATAGATGCAAAAATTCTATTTTAAATGTTGTTAAGTCAATTCCAAAGGTATAAGCCCATAATATAGCGTACACAGGTAAAGATTATTCTGGAAATGTTACAATGGTTCGACATTGGAAAACTAATATAATTTATTCACTGAAACGTGAACCTGATAAATGTTGCAATGGCATTTGATAAAATTTAATATCTACTCCTATTTATTTACTTACTTAAACAAATTATTCTACAACTTCTGTGGTAGCCTCATATTTGTATTCCAAGCTCTTTTAGCACTGGAGACCAGTCCAAACCCCTGGCCATTGGTTGTAGCCCTGTACTCATCTGTACTCCATCTAACTTGTCCTCTAGGACCTAGGTCCTGAATCCTGCATCCCAGCTTTGGGCAAAGGATCAGTCAAGCCGCATCGCCTTCCCACTATGTAATAAATCCCTGCTGTGTCTGAGTTGTCGCCTACTCTATACACTCACCATCAGATTGGATCCCTTGAGCAGACATCTGCCTGAATTAGAGCCAATATTTCCTTGTCCTAGGTATTGCCAGGAGTTAGTTCCCAAGCCGTGGCCCCACTGCTCTGGGCTGAATGGCCATTTCTTTCTAGTACAACAGCCTTTGCAGTGGGGCCACGTGGGTGATGACTCTTAGTTGACTGATCTCAAGTCCCTTCTTCTATTGCTAAGGACAATCATGAAGAAAGAAGATTAAGCTGTAGCGATAGAATGTTCAGTAGAAAATATGAAAATGATTAATGCTGATAAACTCACTACTCTAGACAGAGGCCATTTCTGACTTGATTGTCTGCAATGTTATCAAATAACAATGTTCAGCTTATCTTTGGTCTAGTTTTCCCCATTCTTCCAATTTCTCAGTGTCCAACTTCTAAAGAAGACCACTGGACTATAAATTCCCTGAGGCCAAGGAAGATCTGCTGTGTTCACTGTTGCATTCCCAGTGGGTTTAGAATAGAGGCTTGTTACTAGAGAAAGGCACTTACCTTGAGCTTTGCAATCTGCCCCACAACAGAGCCCACAGCTCCAGCTGCTGCACTAACCATCACTGTTTCTCCACCCTTCACACCACAGATTTCAAGTAGACCAAAGTAGGCAGTCAGGCTAAAGGAAGAAAATTAAGGATATATGAATAGAGTGGTTTCTTTCCTCTATAACTCATTTATATGTATCTTGAAGGCCTTCTTAATGGCCCAGTGCCATAGGTCTGAGTAAAAGACAAAAATACAGGAAATAAATATTGCCAGTCACTGTTGCTTTACTTCCTCCATGTCTACTCTCAGATAGGAATAAAAATGATGTGAACTAGGGAGGGAAGGGAGAGTTGGCCAAATTTCAGGGGCAAAAGATAGATCATCTTTCTCAAACTTTGGGGATTCAAGAAGAGAGAGCTATGCATCATTCCCATATAAGTTCTATGGAGATGATGAGCTTCATGGGAGAAGCCCCTATGTTATCATGGTGACATAGCCACAGATAGCTACGATGTGTGATATTAGGCATGAGAGGGTCACAGGGAGCATCTGGAGCTTTCCATGACTCCAAAGTGGTATGGAAGACCTTCCAGAATTTCTCCGTATTACCATAAGTAAGATGTGAAAGTTGGCTTGCAGGAAAACAGCTACTGGACATACAAAGATGCAGCACTGGCAGTACTGATGGGGACTGGGTGAAGACACCACCACACCTCTTTGGATTGTGAGTTTGGAAGGTGATAGGATTGAAGACTTTCTTCACCACCAAAGTTTCCTCGTGTCTCCCTTCACCTCTTCTCCCCTACACCTGGCTCACAGTCCAGAGGGAATGATGGATAACAGAGGAGAATGGAGAGGAAGAGCCTTCATCCGTAGAGGGTGCAAGGCAGGCAGGAAACACCCAGAAGTGCTGGAATTGTTTAGTGCCCACTAATTTCATGGAAGACGGTATTCAGCATCCTCTACTTTCACAATGATGTCCTTGGCAGTGGCAATTTTGAGGAGTTCAAATTCTCAGGGAAATATGAATTTGGGGTACCTAGGGGTTGTGTTTGTTTAGAGGCTGATCATTTGATGGTATATATGTATTTCCATTTCATTCCTCAGAAAACCTTCAAAGTGTAAAAAAGGAAGGGGAAGGAAGGGTGGGAAGAAGGAACGGGGGAAA